>NC_044502.1:29855021-30095021 GCF_902362185.1 Chanos chanos
GGTGAGCATCAAAATAGGATTATAAGCAACTAGAATGAAACAGCATGTAGAGATGATCTACAACTATGGGGAAGAAAAGGGGTTTGGTGGGGGAGGGGTCAAACTGGAGTTCATTAGAAGAACCACAGCAATAGAAATATCTATTCTTATGTGTTTTAAGATCCTATAGTTTGAACAGACAGCTTGTCGGATTGTCAAAGTACGATGACAACATTATCCTTGTGTTAATAACGGATGGAGATTAAGATGTTTAAAGATAGGGTGTTAGTCCAAAATGGCCTCTCTGTCTTCTCATTGATTAATGATTCTAGTTCATTAATCACTCCCTGAATCAGCATCTCCATTATTTTGGTGTTTTCTGGAATCAGAGGGGAAAACTGGCCATTACATATGGTAAATAGCAGGGTTTTTTTTTTAGTGCCAAGACAGCTTTAATGCAGTGGATCAAATGGACAAAACGAAAACTTACATGAGAAAAACCTGGCCATAGCTTTCAATGCAATTTTCCAATGGTTAAGAACTTTTTTATGTAGGGAAACGAAGACTGTGTTACAGAAGACAAAAGGAGAACTGGCCAAATGAAATTTAAAAAAAACAACAACAAAAAACAAACAAACAAAAAACCCCAGACAATCAAATAAGTGAACGAACCACGTGATGGTTCCAGTGGACACGCAATCACAAAAAAACTAGACAACCGAGGAAGTGAAAAAACATGGCCTGGTTCAGCAAATTCCAGTCTCCGATGTTTCATGCCGACGACAGTCTCGATTTGGCAGGAGCGGCATGATTCCGTGTACCCATCCTGCCTGGTGTCAATGGTGCATGCTAGTGGTACTGGTGTAATGATCCAGGGAATGCCCTCCTAATGCTCGTCTGGTACTTTGATGTCACATCAGCAACATATGAATACCACAAACATCTGAACACTGCTGCTGACCTGGTGCATCTGCTCCCGGGTACAATGCCCCTAAGAGTTTCAGTCAATTTCTGGAGACAGAGGGGAGTGGATTGGGGGCACAGTGTAGAACCAGATGGATGTACTTAATAAACTAAATGTATCGGAACTAAAGGTGCTTCTGACTCGTTGACTATGTTTAGATTGCTTTTATAATTTATGGTTTTAACATACAGTCCTTTTTCACTCTTTTTTCCTTTCCTTTCCTTTTTTTTCTTTTTAAAAGCTTGGTCGTAACATCAGACTAACTCTGTTTACCCAGGGACACAATGTGGTTAAACAACGAGGAGCTCACAGTCAAAGTTAACAGTTAATCAACAGTTACATGTGCTGCCACTGAAACAAGGAAATGAAATGGATTGTTACTTTGTTTGTCAAAGTCAGGTACAGAATAAGTTTCCTCGCTGTTGCCCTCTCTGCTTTCAAATAATGTAACATAAAATTGTGATGAAAGCTTAACTCCAAGGAGGAAATGGGCCCATACTCCAACAGGGTAAACTACTCCTTTCAAATGTGTTAGAAATCAGTGAACCATCAGCAGAACTCCTCCATGGTTTCTGTAGAAGATTTTGAAGTACCTTTCATAACTGAGTATTTAACAGAATTAAAACAACATCACCATAGTGCACTCCAAACAGCACTCAGAAACATTCCCTTTCTTGCTCTCCCTCACCCTCATTAATACTTTAAAGAAAGAATGTAGATACTCATATTATTCCAGAGAAACTACTGGACCACTGCTCTTTGGCCTTGGTTAGATAGATGGGGTTAAATAATTAAAACCCAAACCAATGAGAACAGTGCTACTGGCGTACTTGTCAAGTGGTTGGAGTAAACAAAGCACAATTACATTGCCTGTCATTTGCGTTTTTTCATGTTTCTGTCTCTAATGATATAAATAACCTAGGACAACTGCAGTGTTCCCTAATTCTCAGGAGACAAGCACGAATCAGGTGGGTATGTTTATGGAGGTCTCTGAAAACCAAACGTCAAAACGGAGACCAATTCAGCGCTCCAGTGATTCTTATAGTCAAAGATTTGTTTTGTTAAGTGTGATACAGGCAGTGAGCAGCCAGTAAAGTCTTCCCTTCTAATCAGAGAGGAAGATTTGCTTCAGTACACTAATGAAATGGGAGAGAAACCGCACTCTAAAAATCACTGAAAACGCAGAAACTTCTGCTGTGTTGCCACTGAATTTTACAATGGAACACAAAAACAGAAAAACTAAGAGGCGAATCCGTGTCAAACGTAAAGGCAAAAGGCATAAAACTTCTAATGAGCCTTTACATTGAGTTCTCCACATCATACACAATGTTCTTTTGCAAAACAGAACCATATTCTCTCCCAAGTGATTTTATAATAATTTTAATGATGTGATGTTCCTGAAAAAAACTTACCCTCACTCCCTGATCTTTGGGTCATTACCCACAAAGGTAGGGTTTTTTTTTTTTTGCTTTTGTGGCTTGTGATCTTTCTTATCCTGGGCCATCCTGCGGAGAGTGCATAAAGTTCTCATACCTCTACATACCACATATGGCACACATTACACTGAAATACACCAACTTACACCTTCATGACTTTTTCACCTCCCAAAGGACTGAGAGGGAATCATGCAATCCTGAAAGCCAGCTAAAGTATTCCTCTTTTATCTCATTCTCCTAGGTCGGTAATTCTTGAAGCCATTTATCAAAAGCTGCCCCCTATTCTCAATAGTTGGAAAATAAATGAGAGCATGTCAAGAGACCATACATATTTTTTTCCCATAACTCTGTCAGAATTGCATAAATTTACATCATCTGGCTTTGAAATTGTTACAAATTTCTCTATGCCTTAGAATCCTTTACCACCCACAGGGACCACTTTTAAAGCAGTTCAATATTTGTATAGTCTGTAAGGTAATCAGCACGGCAGAGAGAGAGACATTGTTATCTGGGTTTGTTTGACACTTTAACCATGAGTTACCTGCTGGCTTTCATAATAAAGCCCTAACACCGAAGTCTTCTCTTCTCTCTAGCTATGAAGATCCTTCTCAGTTTCACGTAATGAAAGGTATAAAACAGAGAGAAATGAAGAAACATCCACTGGGCACAATTAATTCTACCAACCCACATCTCCTCCGTTCAAACATGCCAAAAGCAGATGGTGTGTGGAAGCCACTGGCCTCCTACTGTACAGTACTTATCTCGGAGACACGCGAACAGATGCGAAGAGCAAAGCGAGATGTTCTCGAGCGATAGGAGAGATGAGAGACAGGGAAAGAAAGTGAATTAGAGCTACAGGAAAGGAGCAAAAGGGCCAGAGTAATATTGATGGAGTCTCCTGCGTAACAGGAGAGAAACGGCTGGCTCGAGTCCAGGTCTCCACGCGCCCAGACAAAGATGATCAGCTGGACTCGATCCAGGCTTGGCTCCAGTCACAAAACCCTGCTAATCTAAAATCCTGGGTCACAGCACTTTTCGCTTCAATTACGGCTTTAATCAAATGATAACTATGGATGGTTCATGGATGTGTGTGCCTGTAATACTGTGCAATTTTTGCAATGGGGAAAAAAAAAAAACAGGTTAAGATGGAATTTCGATCTGGCTTTTGCAGATGAAATCTGGCATAGTTCCTATTAGCAAATGATTGATGCGTTTTGTTATTCAGTTTGAAGAGTTTTATTCTATTGTAGTAATTCTGTATTAGATTCTGTATTAATTTCCAGACCAAAGCTAGTACAAAATTTACGTACAAGTAACAGAGCACCGCAGGTCATAGGTTAAGTATTGGGGAAGAGTGGTCGATGAACGAGTTGTGTCTAGCTGATACTGTGCCTACTACCATGTCTAGTACACTTTTGTAACAGCGTCCTAAATAAATGTGTCCACTAATCTTCGCCAGCATGACTTTTTTTTTCAAATTGTAATAAATCCTGCAGTCTTTGGTATATGGTGTGCAATGTATTCCTGCAGGTCCTTGGGCTCAGTGTACTTAAACTCATTCAGCTACCCAAACTCGTCATAACACGTAGTCAGAGTTATCCTGCTTTACAGAAAGTGTTAAATACAGTTGTCTGTTAGGTCTCGTCTACTCTAGCCACACTATGAGAGAAATTATTCAGATCATAACAACGTTACCTGTTTAGGAGATTCTCGAACCTCCTGTTGATAATATATTAAAAATTGTACTTATTCAGTTTTTAATCAAGGTCCACTTAAACAGCAGGTTACCAGCATAGTAGAAATGAGCCTGTTCTATAATCCAAATAGTCATTTTTAGGTTTTTAGCTCTAAACACACACACACACACACACACACACACACACGCACTGAATTTTCACTGAATTAATTTCAGCTAACTGAAACTCCAGATGTAGTTTTTACATTTTTCTTTCCTCAAATCAAAATCCAGTTCAACACTTGAACTGGGATTGATAATTCTGTTCAAGAATTGCCCTTGCCCTAAGACAGTCCTGTCCTTGAATTGGATGTGATGATATCATTCAAGAATTGTCCTCTACGCACATATGCAAACACAAACACAGAAACACACACAGACACACACGCTTGTGTCCTGTTTTTGTCATGGGGTTCATAAGGAAGATGAAAATCAAAAGCAAATCTTTGATTGAAGAAGTGTGGAAGGGTCCCTGGTAGACCACACACTGTCCAGTGCAGGGTAGCCAAATGGAAGATGTCTGTGGCTGCAGAGAGGTGACACACACAAAGCTCTGAGAAGCAGTGGAGCATTCACCAACCTACAGGAGTGACGCTAGGGTGACTGGAAGTGTCAATTCTTTATTATTTCCTGACAGGTTCTCAACTCGACACTTTTCCATTAAATCTTTCACAAAGGAAGCTTTGGTTACACTTTAGGTTGTATTGCAGTGGTATACTCTTCAGATCAAATAGCTAAATCACCTATTTGCAATTTCCTTTTGTATGGTTCAAAAGGAAAAAAAAAAACATAACTACACCACACATATGTGGCATAATCATTAAAATGTCCTCTATAACAGAAGAAAATATGACTGGTATGTAAATCTTTCCGCTTGAATATTAAAGCCCCACAAACAGCCGTATGGTTCCGTATGCAACAGGAGGTCCTCACAGGTGCCAAATATGTAGAGAGATTTGCTGCCAGATGTGTGTGTGTTTTCATGTCCAAGAGCTACAGCAATCTCCTGGTTCTTGCCTGAGAGTAATCGACTTATAAAAAGCCCTGCCTCCCCTACCAACAGAGTAATAATCAAAGGACCAGACCGAGACAAAAACAATGCAACGAGCTCTTTCACATTCATTCTGTATCGGCTGGGTTTTTGAATCCAGAAAACCTCATCACAGTATAATATATGCTGTGTTCAGGACCAAATCCAGTCACAGGACCCAGTGTGACTTTTTTTTAATGGTGTGGCTCTTTGAATTCTCAATCTGGTGGACTTCTTAATGCCCCATTTATATGTAATCCAATCTGGGGTCACGTTACTAAACCGCCTGTCTATCAGAGGAATGAAAGTCAAAAAGGCATAAAAGCTACCTTCTCATCTAGCAGGTGGCGTGTCATAATTTCAGTCGCTTTTGGAAGTTTTTATGTGGGAAATATGAAAGTAACATGCTTGGCACGGTAAGGGACGCGTTTACCGTTTGAAAAGTAGCACCGGCGTAAAGGGACTGTTTTATAGCCCATGCCTGAACTGGAAGTAGCTCATTTTTATACGGCTCAATTTACAGAGCAATCAGGGATTAATGTTACTTCAGACCTACACATCATCCTGTTTATCGGGCCTGGAAACCCCCCTGGGATGCTAATGGGGAGTCATAAGAGCGGCCGGGGCTCACCGGAGTGAATATAACTAGCCGACATCTAGTACACTTCAGGGAACCCATTGCCTGCAGTTATAGGAACTTTGATCCCATTGGCAAAAGACAGAAAGAGAGTGTAAGCACATGGTTACATGATAAAATGTCTTTTTGAAGGTCTATGTGTTTCTCTATGTCTCCCCCATGGTATAAAGTTCAGGGCTGGCCAGTCCTTCTGGTACGTAAAATTAAAACAACAACAACAACAACAACAAAAAACACTCTCCAAAACAATCTCAGGAAGGTTTCTAAGGAAGCAGGCATCTTTTGAACAGTAAACAGTAAAGCACACAGGCAGAATTACCCATGTTCATGTTCTCAGAGCTCAGGCTTCAAAGACTCACTTCATCTCCAGCTTTATCCACAATCCCAAAGCCCTCAAGTGGTCAGGCACAGGCAACTCTAACTGTTTGACCAATGAATACTGGAGAGGGTAAACGAGGTTAAATCAATCACCTAGTTTCATTAAAAAAAAAAAAAAAAATCCACATTGCGAATATTTTACTTACAGAGATGAAATTATTGTACTTATATATCAGCTTTGGGTTTTCACATGCCCTAATGACACATTTACTGTGGTGGAAAGCAGAGTCTGATCCGCAGAGAGAGACAGAGAGAGAGAGAAAGAGAGAGAGAGAAAAGATATAAGTGAGATCCCTTTTGCGATGCCCTGTAACATTGGAAGACTGAGAGATAGATCCCGAAGGAGCAATCAAATTCTATTCAGGTAATGAGGCAGTCAGCCATTTGAACACCTCTAGAATTACTGAGGGAAAATGACTATTTAAATGCAGTGCTTGAGTGGGATGAAAAATGAGGATCTCTCTCTACTGACTACCCTGACTCAAACAATAACTAAAAGCCGCAGGGTTTGCTGACTATGTCTGTCATCACTTATGTGTATATTATAAATGTAAACACAAGACAATGATATCTTGTGATAAAGCAAAGAAAAGCTATTGAAAGTTCCAGAGAAAGGGGAAAAATACTTGCTCCTCCTGTCAAAAGATTAATCGCTGACGTCCAGCATAAGAGATTTAGATTAAATGCTGGCTTTAGAGTACCAAAATAGATGTGTCTTAATCTCAAAAGTCATTTTTTTTCTGTGTTAAAGATAGTAAAGCCTAGTCTGAGAACTTCTACAATGACATGAAAACACACGATCACAGACTTACATCAGTGATCTAACAAATGACTGGAATGATTCTTACGAGCCAACTGACAAATGTTTTTTTATGCATGTTCTAGCAACACGACTATCACATACTATATGTATGGCAATGATGTCAAGAATTTCTCAGTATAGTGCTCTTCAGCCACACATTAAGTACACCATTTAGGAGTCACTGGGTCTTAGAGGATACATGTACTTCTGTGAATTGATGATGAGAGAGGCTGACAGTGAACTCCTCTTGTTCTCCAATAAATAACTGTTGTCATGGCGATCCTAAAGGAAACCCTGCCCCTAATTAATATCCTTTGACAAGTTAATATCCAAGTTACATGTAGCCAAGCATTAATTAGGGGGCACTACAAAGTCAGACTGCCATTCAGCCAATACTAATAATGTCCATCTACTGGAAGGTTTACTGTTAGTGTTGTAGGCAACTAAATGCCATGGTGTCACATGTCTGAGGTATATGACACTCCATAATCTTCAGGCCTCAGGCTTCAAGTTTTTTCTACAGTTTTGACACATTTGCACAGCACCTAGACTGTATCTATAGAGAGCGAGGCATTTCAAGGCACGTGTCTTTGCATCTCTTCAGTTTTTAAATCCTTTTCCATGCGAGTGCTCTGGTTACCAGCCGATAAATTACACCGCGTCCTGTCCTGAGATCGAATCTCAGCGATACCACCGGCTGGGTCGGGAATCACACACACACACAAAAAAAAAAAAAAACACCCACGATTGGCTATATTCTGGTAGGGTCAGCTGGACAGGGTAGTCTCCCTGTCGTCACACTTCAGCAACTCAGTATCGATGGGTCACTTGCACAGTTGTAGGCAATGCAGACAAACAGAAGGGAGTCTCGACACAGCCTCCATGCATGTAGGTGAGAAGAGCCAATGGCTGACTTTGTTCGTACTGGAGGAAACCCCTGAGAACTGGTGTGAGGGGTTATAATATTATGAGTATTTAGGTAACTGACTACTTAAACATGGGAGAAAAAGAGGGGAAAAACGAAACTCAATATTTCACCTGCAAAACTCCACTGAGTGCACCAGCCCCTACAGGCCAATTGTTTCTCGAACCTCCTGTTTCATGGAGACGGAGATGGCATTTCAATTAAAAATTATACTGAGGCCATTTTCTGGAATAGGTAATTAAAATAGTAATTAAAGCAGGAGTTAAAACTTGTTAAAAATATGATCTGTCGTCAAGAGAGGGGTCAGCGTTTGATTTGTTTTCATCCAAACGATCAAATAAATAACTGAGCTCAAAAGTGTTGTTTTTTCTTTGTCTTTCTATTGTGTTTCAAAGACATTCACACATCCCCACCAACAGGATGGATCAAAAGCATTGAAGTAGGTGAAATGCCTCTGGTGTGTGTGTGCGCGCGCGCACGTATATGTGTGTGTGTGTGTGTGTATGTGCGTGTTTGTCTCATTTCAAAGCCGAACCACTTTACATTCAAAAGGTTTTCGGTTGATGGCGTGCTTGCCCCTTTGACGAATCCACAAAGCGCCTCTAAAAGGGGCAAGTCTCTGCATGAACAAACTCGTCTGTGAACGCCCTGAATAAATACATAAACAAGCCAACGTTTAAATACACATACACGTGCCCCCTCTGTCCGTTCTCCGTAAAGCGGGGTAGTGAGCTGGGAAATTGGCCAGGAGATGGACCTGGCTGAACGGTCATCACCATTAGAGACAGAGATGGAACTCATGCCTGTCATGGGCAAACACCATAGCAAATGGGTTGACGCTCTGGAACGGCGCAGCGGGAAGTCGTGAAGCCTAACGCGGCGCAGGAAAATGCACGGACGGCCAGGTTAAGATGACTCTGAAGCTGGAGTAGCGCAAGTTTATCAGTCAACCTGCCACGATGCAGGCAGTGCCAGTTAGCTAACAACTCAATGGCAGAGGGCATGAAAGAGGAATGGAAAGAGAGAGTGTTGGTCAGGGAGCAAGTGAAGGAATCAGTGGGTGAGAGACAGAATGAACAGGGGAATCCACTAAAGGTCACCCACTAGGACTAACCTGGTAGGCTGCGGTTGTGTGTTAATGTAGATTAATAAGAGTTACCGTCTTTCTGACATTGTGTGTGTGTGTATGTGTGAGAGAGAGAGAGAGAGAGAGAGATGAAGAGATCATTTTTACTGTACTCTCAGGGTGGCTTAACACACTGTGGGCTGGGATTAAACAGGGCCTGTGGCCAGCCTTCCAAAGTACCAAAGATCAAGCTTTCATTTGAAAAAAAAAAATGAAAATGAAAAATGGCAGTGAGCCAGATCTGTGAGATGTGAACGTAACCTTCTCTTTGCCTATGAACCAGTCAGAACCATGCTTCCCAAATTACACATTCTCTGGGAGAGAACATAACTACAAACTGTGGGCATTTTACCAAAGAGTTCTGCTAATGTCTGTGGAGCTCTCCATTAAGGATTAAATGTACGCACAACACAGAATGGAGGTTGGGGCCTGTTCATGGATTAGCTTTGCAAGCCATGCAGATGTGTAGTATAATGCTATAATGAGATTGAAGGAACGAGGCAGAGGAGCAAGATCCCAGTATCTATGGGGGTGAAGGACTATTATGACTGGATGGTGGCATTGTGAAATAAAAAAAGAACAGTGCTGGAAAAAGGATGTCAGAACCTCCAAGTCTTCACAAAAATAAAATATCAGAAAATTATTTGTTCAACACTTCATGTCAGCCGCCCCCCCCCCCAAAAATAGCTGAAAGTTACAAGTAAAATCGAGAACAAGTGGTGTTTGACAATGTCAGCGGAGAAGGGCAGAGCCTTCACTATGTTCAAATCACCAACTTTAACCAATATTCAAATTTTGACCTATGTCTATTTCAGCTGTGTGGATCCACTCACATACCCATAACATTTAGTGACACAATCAACAAACCCCAGAATGACTCTGCAATCATGTTCTGTGAGCGTGTTAATCTGATATCAGATTTAACTGTGATGAATGGTTGCTGAACTGTAATGGACTGCCTGGAACATTATCAGGTCCCACAAGGTTACATTACTATGCATAATATTTCCTCTTGATTAGACGTAATGTTTTTCCCCTCTCTCTCTCTCTCTCTCTCTCTCTCTCTCTCTCTCTCTCTCTCTCTCTCTAGCGTTGATGAAAAAATGCAAGACACAGGGGATTCATTGAGGAACATTCATTGTTCGAGACCAAAAAAAAAAAAAAAAACTGGTGGCAGCAGGAACGACTGATGAAACTTTTATCTACTTTTAATTCATCAAAAATATACACTTTTGAAATGACTACACCTGCTTCTGTTCAATACTTTTTTTTAAAATGTGGAATAAGTAGCTTGCAGCTATATGCAGGCTTGTTATTACACAATGTTGAATATAACGCTGCAACATTTGTTGCTATGGTTAGTTGACAGATTAATTAAGAGGGAAAAAACATATATAAATGCTCGAGTGCTCTGGAAAAAGCCCAGATGTGTAGACTAAGAATGATCAGAAGTTCCACTGAAGACAGCATGCTGTGAAGAGAAACTCTAAGCTCGTCAACTGGCAGAAAAGACAACCTAAACAATGACAACAAGAGACTAAATTTGGATAAAGCAGAAAGAATGTGGCAGCCATTAATATCACAAGAATTCAATTAATCTGTCTGAAAAGGCATCAACAATCAACCAAGACGTCCATTCCTAAAGACACAATACTTACAGAGAACATTGCAACTGCCAAACACACTTCAACTTTATATGGTTTTCAAATTGACATTTCAGTTCACAAAAGGCAACTAATTATTTCTGAAAGATTGAATTCAGTCATGTTGTGCAGTCACCATGAAGCTAGAGAAGAAAGAAAGACAAAGTAGATGAGGAAAAAGAAAGAAATTAACCGGCAAAATGACATAAACAATTCTCATCCTTCCACTAAACTGACGGCATGCAGAGTGTGGGGTCACAAAACTTTTCGGGGTACTGATATGATTTCTGTCAGGTTTTGAAAACAAAACCCCCGATGTGTTGTCATCTAAGCAGAAGCTGTACTGTAACATTTCAGGTTCTGAACTCCAACTGGAACATTCTACTTCTGCTTCTACAGAACATTCAGCTGTTTTTTAATTTCATTCTTTATTTCATTCTTTATTCACAGAAACTGGATTCCACCTATAGCCGCTCTCAAAACCTGTTTAATAAACATTTAAAATAGTATGAAGCTGGAAATAGCTCCTACCAATACCTGACTGCATTACGTCCAAACTAGCCATGTGGTATATAGCTAGCCATTCCTGTGCTTATAGTGGCAGGCTGCTCACAATATAGCATTGCTGAGACAAATTAGACAGTAAGCACTCAGTTATTTAATTTGCGCTATAACAATAGGTTGAAAAGGCAACATAGAACTCAATAAACTAGCAACCTTGCACATAAATTCCTCTTATCCACTTGGCAACCTAGATGGCATATTGTGCTCGTGGGTTGTGTGGCCAAAAACATTATTCTCTGGTGACAGAGTGTAAGGGATCAATTATTCATTCTTTTTTTTGTTTGTTTCTTTATTATTTCCAGAGATAAAATACACTTATTTTGGTGTATGAAGAACAGAATTAAATATTTTGAGCTTTTTGAATGAGGCTTCTGTGTTCTTCTCACACACACACACACACACACACACACACACACACACACACACACACACAAAGAAAAAGAAATAAAAAGAAAAAAACAGCACCATTAACGTCTTACCTCAATTTTTTTCTTAATATTTTCATTTATGAACATCTTTAACTTTGTTTCTTCACTTTTGTTCTCAGGAAAATGCCTTAGGGTTTTTTTTCTTTTAACCTGACTCAGTGAGGTAGATCATGTCTGAGTGAGCACTTCCAGCATCAAACCTTACATAAGGCTGTGATTCAAAATCTCCATGCTAGTTAATTGCACTATAACATTAAGCTTGTTCATGTTATGTTACTATATGTGTTATAGGCTAATTATGATCTGGAAGCTGTGCCCCACTTGTATTGCACATTGCACTGCTATTATCTCACTATTGCTCATACTGTGGCATATTTCATCATATATTGTGTATATAACTACTGCACTATGGTAATAACTTTCTACCTCACTATTCTCACTTTACTGAAGGATATTTATTATTTTACTAATTACTGCACAATGTATAGGTACAACCTTTATTTTTATCTTTGTTCTTTATATTTATTATTCTTTTTTCTTATTTATCTTATTGAATTTTACTGTCTTAGTTTATGTTATGTGTGGTGTGTACGGGACAGTGTTGTTGCGACACTTGAATTTCCCTCGGGATTAATAAAGTATTTTGTATTTGTATATGTACATGTGCACACATGGTAGATATGACACAGCATCTCAGAGGAGGTGTTGGAGTCACGTCTCTCTACAAGCTGCACTTTAGGAATCTGAAAATCACTTCTCTAAATTAGTCTTGATTAATGCTAGTTCAGTCCAAGGAGCAAACTCTCAGCATGACTGTGCAAAAATTCAGTGGGTAAACTCATGCAAAACATGCCCCGCGTTGTAACTTCTGTTATAATTGTGTATTGGCATTGAGTGCTTTATAAATAGGTCCACTGTTTCGCACAGTTGCTATATGTTTACAAACTGGATGTCCTCCAATGAAACATATACTTTTGTTAAATGGAACACCTTGGTTAGAATATTTCAGAGATACATATTTTTCTGTATGCTTCGCAGTGCAATGTTCAGAGATCTCTGTAGCCATCTAGCATCTTTTATAAATCTTTTAATCAAGCCCTGCACTGACTTCAAAATCAAAGAGGCTTAACCCTTGTACCACCCAATAACTCTGCAACACTGTCCATCAAACACAAATGTCAAATTCCCCTCTATCTGAGGTAGCGAACGATGCATTCACTACTGTGATATTCACCACTAGGAATCATCTAGAAGAAGATCCAGTTTTTCATTTATGAGAAGGAAAGAAAAATCAATGATCTTTTTAGGAGTTGTTCTGGTCTAATAACCTGAAGGCACCTGATAATTGACTGCACTCTTTTTATTAATTTAGAATATGTTCCATTACCTTCAAGGCAAAAACTTTCTTGCCTGCACTAAACAGAAGCAGTTTATTTGAAAAGTCTCATGAGGTAGTGGCATAGTTATGGGTCCAACAGTTACAACAGCAATATAATAACAAGCAATATAATATATATAATTCTATAGTACCTTATCTATCTATCTATCTATCTATACACATCTATCTATTACTAGCTGATACAGAACCTTTACATGCTATATGTATTTCCTCATAATACAGTGTGTGTGTGTGTGTGTGTGTGTGTGTGTGTGTGTGTATATATATATATATATATATATATATGTTTGTATGTATGTATGTATATGTGTGTGTGTGTGTGTGTGTATACGCAATATATGTTGAAAATTATGAGGAAAATGAGCAATTAAGATTGAAGGAAATGATTTGTGGGATCTATTACAGGTGTCAGATGCAGTCCAGCTGGCTCCGGTTCTTGGCTCATGGGTGAGAATATGCAGTGATTCAAGCGCAGGCACCAGTTATGGACAACCGTATAAATCTCTACACACCATTACTAGTTCAGTTCCCTCACTGTGCATGGCGGCGATGAGCACATCTAAGAGTTTTTCATAAAGTAATGAATTCCAGGACAGGCCATGTAAAATTATCTGAAGAGATCTTAAATTGTGTTTTAATGCATAATCAACAGCACAACATTTTTCCCACTTTTGCCGGTTAAAACAAAACAAAACAAAACAAAAAAGGGATTTACCTGACTTAAAAACACTAGTAGTGAAAGCACACATGAAGGTGAGTGAAGATGTAAACATAGCAGTGACACTTAAAGGGTCATGGGCGTGGAATGGTAAACAAACCAAAACACAGCATTGTAAATTCATTCCACCACTGCAGCTGTCTGTTGCCACAGATGCATTAAGATTATTGCACATACTCCATATCTCTAAATCCTCTAATCTGTGTAGCTCAGAGGAATTGCTAGCTGCATCTGCCAGTCTATGGTATGATGCTGGAAAGACAAGCTCTCTCTATAAATATCCCCCATTCTCCAGAACCAGACCAGACCAGTCAATTGCCACCTTCATCCACAGTCCTTTAGTGTAAACTGTCAGGTTAATAGAACCCTGATGACCATAACTGGATATACACATACACTGGTTCAGGCTGTAATGACAGGTTGTGAATGGTCTCCAAAAAACAGAGCGAGAAAGATAAAAAAAAATCACTCTGTTCTGTTAATTGTAAATATATGACCGGGCAAAAAGGCCAAATACCACTTCACTATGTTTCCCTATTGAAGTGTTTGATTATTTACCACTATTGGCAGGATGGTTTTCCATTAGCTGCCATTAAAATTCAGTACTTAGTTAACAACTGAGGTTGGCCTTTTAGCATGAAACTCTTAGTTTGGTTCATTGTCAAGCATGAACTGAGTTTTTGTCACACAGAATGATTTTTTCCTGATTGTAAATAATTACGTAATAACTAGAAAAAAAAGTTAGTGTGTTATTATGCAGCACAGTTTACGTGCAGCAGCACGGACATAATTTAGATGCAACCATTTGCGTGTTTGGCATAGGGGTTAAATTCAGTCTTCAAAAACAAAAGCCTTCCCCCTTTTTGTTTCCATTGTTTTACATTATAATACATTGTCTATTTTTTGGTCAACAGAATTAAGATTTCCATAAAACCTAAGACATCTGTCATATTTAAGGAAAGATGAGAGGGAATGTTCACTTTCCAACCTCGAACAACTGCTACGGAAAGCTGTCCGAGGTGTCCCTTTCAGAATTAAGTTGTTTATCATCCAGTGAATCAATGATCATTGATTTTATTGTTAAGAACAACTGGCAGCCTATTTACACGGTATGCCAATTAATTACAAAACAGTGCTTCAGTCGACAGCTTTGTGGATCGGTTCAGAAAATCGAGGACAGAGAATTAAAGAAGCTAAAGACTTCCAAGAATTCAAAGAGAAGGGCTGACTCCATTTAAAACGGAGACACCAACCGCATGGAGACTGCTAGGAAAACATGATAAGTCAAGTCCAAACACCACCTCAAGAGCCTCCAAACATATTTGGCCCCTGTAATGTATTATAATATGTTAGGCCACAAAAATGAGGTCATGTGGGTGATGTTAAAATCAGGTTTGTCTCCTTTAATGCATTTCAAAATAAGATGGGAGAGCCCATGCATATCCACACTGTTTAGGCAAGGCCACAGGACAGTGAGAGAGGGGGCAGTGCATGAGCAGAACAGAGAGGAAATTTATGCAGAGATGACAAAATCCTTGAATGTTTTAAGAGGTCAGAAGGAGGCAGTGATAGGGGCTGATATTTTGTACCCATAGCATGTTGGGTCCATTTGAAAAGACAAAGGGATATGTACAAGAACACTGTCAAGAAGAGAGATGCAGCAATTTTTAGTAAACTTTTTATTCTAGAGTTCGAGCTAGTCAATGAATGTTTGTTTTTTTATTCGTTTTAAATTGAAATGTGTAAAAATCAATTCAAGTAATCATCATGAAATTGAATTTGACCAGTTTATATGATTCATTATAGACCACGTAAAGAAGACAACAGAACTTCTTAAGTCCAAGCTACCTGTTATGTTACTTGGTAACTCATCTTCTTCCTTCTTATAGCTTGACCAGCTGACAAGCAATTTTCACTGTATCATGTTTTAGCAGCTGACAACACAGCTGCTATTTAAGTATTCCATGTGTACCTCTCTGCGATGGACTGGCGACCTGCCCAGGGTGGTTCCCCGCCTTTTGCCCAATGAACGCTGGGATAGGCTCCAACACCCCCTGCAACCCTAATTAGAATATGTGGCTTAGAAAATGAATGAATGAATGATTGAATGAATGAATGAATGAATGAATGAATGAATGAATGAATGAATGAATGAACGAATGAATTAATGCATACCTCTCTGACCATCTTGGTATTGCTGTAGCATGTTTTTACATCAAGCATTGACACTGATGTTGAATCTCACTTTGCTTGAACCATAGTCCTAGCAGAAATTCTCCAGGGGCAAGATCATCCCGATCAATCTGGCAAAGACATCTGCACAGGAATCTACCTTTTCTTTTCTGTCTCCATATGTAGTTTTGGAGGGCAATGGATACTGGAACCACTTGCAGGGCAGGATTAAGGTGTTTGTGGGCCCCAGGCAAGGTCTGCAGTTTAGAATAACAATCAGAATCTTGCCCACCAGCTAAAACAGAGTATGTTAACTGTCTAAAAGCCAATATTGCACAGTGGCAGCAGTTAAAAAACAAACAGAAAAGAAAAGAAAAAAAAAAAGCATGAGGGGTATTTACTCTGTGTACCCAGGGACATGCATACGCTGCCAGAGCACTGCATCACAAAGAGCATGGCCCCTGACAAGGTTAAAAATTTCATGACCTTAATCCTAGTAGGGGAACTGTCCTGGCAGTACACTGTCCTTTCATCACCAAGCCAGGAAATGGAGTCCAGAGGGGATTTATCCTGGGCTTTTGCCCCCCAGTTATGTACTAGTTTTTGATCCACTGTCACAGAACAAGACACGAACCAAAATCTTCCTTACATGGCGTTGTCCTTTCCACCCCACAAATCAACTCGCCTTACATGAATGTCAAAGGTTTTCAGATCCAGACTTGTTCTTGTTGAGAAATGACTTTAGTGTAAAGACTGTCTGAGGCAAAGAGCGATGACTCATTTATTCATAGCAGAGGCAGTAGACTCCTTGTAGTTGAGAGCTAGCATTTGTACTTTGCCACTGCCTAGGCTCCTGCTGCTCTGCTAATGAGCTGGTAGTGCCAAAAACAGACGGAAGAGTTCCTCCACTACACCTCTTTTGAATTTTTGGTTGACCATGACAGGGGCTCTTGAAAAGCTCAAATGCATTTTGAGGCACTTTGTAACTTCTATTGCACCAAGAAAAACACAACATTAACAATAACTAGTTGGCTGATGCATATCTTGAACCAAAATATGTTGAACACCCCCCTGTCTCTCACAGATGCACATGCACAGCACTCAAACAAACTACTTTGTTTGAGACAAAAACAGACAATATAGCCGGAATGGCGGGAATTCTGACTCATTCTCAGCACCCCCATCATCTATCCACCCATCCATCCATTCATCCATCTAGGCACATGCCTAGTTTGCCTTGATTTCATCTAGCACTGATAACATGAACCACCATCATAGGGTCCAGTGGTATTGATAACAAGAACACACACATACAGCTGTGACCCTGAAAACCCTCTCCATGCAAAACCCTCCTTTAGAGGAAGTAAACAAACAAACAAACAGACATTCAAGCAAACAGTGAGAAAGCAAGCAAGCAATTAAATTAATAAGTAAATGTTAACAACATAATAACATTGTCACTTAACTGTAATTATAGACCCTAGTCTCTTAACTGGGTATGTGAATAGGGGTTCATTACAGTGTTCCTCATGGCAAACACACCATTAGCCACCAAAGCATGGGGGACTGGATGGCTGCGTGAAGGCAGTGTTGGTGGGACTGGAGTGGACAGGCTCTTCTCTGCAGAAGCCTTGCACAGGCTGGTCTTGTACTCCACCGCAACTTGCTCTACCACTGGTCCTCACATACACAGAGAGGATCTGCAGACTGTGCATCAGTCAGAGCCATGCGGATGATGAAGTCAGTTCTTTTGTAGTTGTGGAAATAGAGGGCACCATCATGCGGTGACTGCACAATCATATGTTTCCCTTACAGGGGTTCCTATGCATCCTAAGCAGTGCCACAGGTCTTTTAATCATTTGACAATGGTTAGGTGTTTATGCTCTGTGCATAACATATTCAAACAGGTATTCTTCCCCAGTGCATAAATGCCTTACATTTTTCAAGCAGTATTTGGGAGATTTCATGGCAGCTGATTCTGAATGAACGACTGTGACGAGAAAGTCTCTGTGGTTGCTAGGTAGTGTAGAGTCACAGTAAGATTTTCAGCGAGACTTTCCCCATCACTATGTCGTCCCTCCTACGGACTGGTTTCATCAGCATCAGCAACTGTCAGAAACAACCATAATCCAGTCAAAGCACAATCTGTAAACTAAATAGAAAAAAAAAAAAAAGAAAGAAAATCACTCTGGATTGTTATTCTGGGGAGTAAAGTAGCTGACAACTCTGTCTGGGAGATTATATATAAAGTATGACTGCCTCAGCCTGATTTAGTAATTATTACATCATTATAATTAAGGCAAAATATGCTAAAATAATTGGGAAGTTCTTGATCTTGGTTTCCTTGTCCCTCCCAAAAAGACGGACAAACTAGATAACAATCTATGGAGGTGCAACTAGAGAAACATCTCGGAATAGTTCACTTGAATTGTAACTATTTGCATCTAAGCTCTATCTTTTGACTTGTTAATTAGATCCTTATTGGATATGAGTTCATTTATGAGACTTATCTGTAACTTACTGCCTTGTCACAGCGTAATTAGTTGAGAAGCATGAAATCTCTCTCCTATCTTCTTTAAAACCACTTGTACACTCAGACCTGCTTCTGACTTCATTTCAATTCTTGGTTTTCAAGGAGGTCTGATAAAATGAATGTATTTGCTTTGCATTTTATGTGCTATGAAAGTGTATGTGCGGGTTTTTTTTTCAAATTGCTTGCTAATTAAATGTAAATATTAAATAACTGGTACCAAATATGTGCTGAATATAAGTAAAAAATGTTAAAAGGTTTCAAACTCAGACAGGTATTGCTGAACATGAAGACACACATAGAATAATTCTAATTGGAAACTGAGTGAGATCTATATTGCAAGTGAATTGCTCCATGTAATAGTAAAGTTGCATGAAATGACATCACACAGAGCTAGCTGCTGAAAGCAAAGTTGTAAGAATATTGCTTTTTTTGTAACACCACCCTTACTCTTCTCTAAAACATATGAGGGAATTCTGTCTGAGCCAGCCTGCCTTGATAACCAGGGCTAGAGACAAAAATCACAGCCTGTAGAAACTGAAAAAAAACCCAAACTGCTTTTCCTCTGTGTGTGCATGACAATCACTCACTTATATTGCTTTAAGGGCTTAAAGACTTGACCCTAATCTAAATCAGATTCATGATAAATACGGTAGTTACACCTTTGCTATTCTACTTAAAGGCAAAACCTGGCTCCAGGAGTCATTAAAACAATTAATCCCCAATGTCAAAATATTGCTAAAAAACAGGAGATAAGGCAGCCTTGAAAGATCCTTGAGAGAGACCTCCAAACTAGTTTTGAGAAGTTCTGCAAGCAGAGAGCATCAATAGCATCAATCTGGTTGCTGTTTGTTTTTGCTCTAGAGGGTTCTTTTTGGTGAAGGGCAGGACCACAGTCACTGACTGGAGATATACTTTGAATCACCCTGAAAACAGCCTCACTGCATTACAAACTTCTAAGGTGATGAATGACTCCTTCCAGTGAGTTATAACCTAGTCACTTGGGGGAAAACAAAGAAATGACTAGACCTTTGGCAAGGATGGCTGATCAGCAGAGCTCATTAAAAAAAAAAGAAGCAAACGGTTATATCCTGCTTCTCTTTCCACCACTCTCAATCGCCTTCAGGCAGAAATATGTGCATAATTTCTTTCTAACTAGCTCACATGCACCGAGGAAACTACTTAGGTCTTAAAAAGCCATTCTTGAAATGGAATGCACCAAACCAACAGTAGAGCACTATGGGTAGAAAGGCTCTGTCAATGCATAACTCAACTCTATGACACCTTCTCGTTGACGGGATACATATCATAATGAAGCGCTCGCAGAATTTTTAGTAGGATGTACTCGCCACATTCGATATAGGCTACAGGGACATATTTTAACTCTATGATGGGAGAGCTCGCTCTCATCCTGAAATTCCGAGTTGGTAAATGAAGTGAGCTGAGGTTCTCAAAGGTATCCATAAAATATATGATTCCTTCAAGCTGCATACGTCTTGTACGGACTTTTATCCGTGGTCCGTGGAAAAAGCGGACATAATCAGCCCCATCTTGCCCCTCTACATCTTTCGTGAGTTTTAAGCGAAAAGTATAACTGTAGCGGACAAACCAGTTAAGACAAATTAGAACAGCAGGCTGTACCTGAATACCGACATTGTGGATCCAAGACAATGGTAAGAGGTAAATTTGCGCATTGTTTACTTTATAAAACTAACATTGCTTACCTGATTAGAATGTCGTTTTAGGTATTACAAGCACGTCATGCTCCTCGCATTGTTTTAGTTAACTTTGAGTCGGCAGTCAGTGCGTTTTCAGTCCTTGTTTACAGTCACATCGCCAGAGACCACATTCAATTCTGATATTTACGCTCTTACGCAAGCGTTGTGGAAACGTACGTACCAATGTTCAGTAAACAACAGAATAATTTGTCAAAAGAAGAGACGACGTCACATTCTAGCAGGAGTCCTTTCTGCTGAAATGGCTGTATTAGAGTTTTTTTTTTTTTTAATTCGGAGTAATATTCACTGTTTTTATCCTTTGGAGCAACAAGGAAAGTGGAAAGGTCTGAAAGCGCTGCTTGTTTCACGCTGAGACGTTATAAGAGCGCAGTGGGAGTAGCCATTCATTGTGAAGGATGCTCCGTCAGCGGTGCGTAACGCACATTTGTCAACATGTCACCTGTTCATGAAATGATGCCATTTGTACGCAGCCCTATTTCATTTTCATTCAATGTCCCTCCAGTTAGCGAGAGAAAAAAATCAACCAATTTATGTCAAATGTACAATTTTATTAATAAATGGGAAAAGCCACAAAGAAGTCAACGTTTGGGCTTTTACCATGTACCCTCTTTCCATCGTAAATCCAAATGAAGTGAATTTTAAATGCTTTTGTTCAGCTTGGCGCGCACAGAGTGATCTCGACATACTGAGCTAATATTTCATCTAACAATGATCTGTGTGCCAAGCTGCAAGCAGAAAAACCAAATTGTCTTGAATCTTGTTCACTTAAACTCTAAAACTTTCAAAGTTTTTTATCTCCCTTGTTTTCTCTTCTTTCTTCTCTCGCTTAACCAGTTTAGAGTAATCTACTTCAGTTACAGTCTGAACAATCTATTAGGAGAACTTGAAACAAACTATCTCATCTTACTGATCTTGGCCTAATTGAGTTGAAATGATTGTAAAAAGACAGGAGTGGCAGTGCAGAATTTTGGTGTTTATTGAAGTAAGTATCAATTAATTTGGAATAAAAAGGAAAGTTCAATAAACTATGGAAAACCTAGAGTGAAACAAAAACAAAATGAAAAACAGAATAATTCTATACAACTACTGAAAAGTCTGCTCTGGCCTCTTTGGGTACAGAAGTCTAAAAACAGCAGAAACAATTTTACCCCTCTTAGCAAAAATAAACATCCAGTGCTCTGGTACACTGGCACTTGGACAATAGACAGGGACACAGACACAGCAACAAAGCACAGGGACCAAAAACAAGTGCCAAAGACAGGGAGCTCCCACACACATTTAGTTTGGTGGCCAGCACCAAACAACAGACAGAGGGGGTGACAAACAATAAAACATAACTAATATATAAATATATATGGTTATGGTCAAATATATAACAACTGAGATTTGCATAGTATTATTTAACAGTCAGTCTTATTAAACAAAACAAAGCAAAACACATTTTAAGAACAATTAAGAAACACAGGGTGATGTTTGGTCCCCTCATGCAATTAAGGATGGTAGCGTTAAATAGCGTGTGTTTCCCCCGTACCCCCCCTTTTTTTGGCAGACAAACCTGGAAAGATGACTCAGGCAGGTAACAACTGAAAAAGTGAATTACAGAATCCTTCAATAACTGAATTTGTGTACGCTTAACTTAGCAACTGAAAGTAAATAAAAGGTTGTGGAAGACAATTGGTGGTTTGCATTATTATATATTGCATATTTATGTGTAATGTGATAAATGAGGTGGAAACTAAACTGGTGAAGTGGCTTATATGTGCGGCCATCAAACACAGCCGTCACAATGATTGTGCAAATTTATGGACATCTCAAAGCTGAATATTATTATTCCTCATTATTAAGTTGGACTGAGGTGACTAGCAATACATTTTTCTATTAAGATGATGTTTTTTGAAGTTTGCTGTACCCAGTGGTATACTGACAACACCGTTTGTCTTGTGTCTTTCAAGCTTGCTCCTGCTGAGATGGAATGGCCATGAAATTAATTTACAATTACTGTCTGCCATTACCCCTAGTTTTCAGGTGGTGGTGATGGTGATGGTGATGGCAGTGGTGTGTGTGTGTGTGTGTGTGTGTGTGTGTGTGTGTGTGTGTGTGTGTTGGGGGTGGAGGGGGGGATTTATCGTTTCTGACATGACGCTGGAGTACAGTGTCATTTGATTTCTTCCAATTCAACCAGTAATTATACGATCAGAGTTCCTGAATGTCACAATATTGTCACAATATAGTTCGCATTATCTTATTGTTATTAATGTATTATCGATGCATTATTAAAGTGATATTAGTGGTATATGTTTTGGAAAAGTGGGTCAGTTGTCAGGATGTATTCATTTTTTTAACTAAAAAAGGAAAATGTAATGTTTTGAAACCTGCCAGAAGACAGGTTTCAGTATGTTACTGTACATGTTGCCTAAACTTCTACAAATGTTGACAAAGCTTATGCCTACCACCTACAGCCTTCCACCTACAGGGACACAGTGCAGGGGAGGTTTGATAAAAGCCTCAATCCTCAAGTGTAAAACTTTCCAAAGTGGAGTGCGCCCCACAGTTGAAAGCCCTGGCCTATGCCCCAAGTTCCATCTCAAGTGTTCTTCAAAAATTGCTTCTTCCTGTGCTTGTGCCCTAATGTAAAATCTATTAAAGATCTGTCGAACAAAAACAAGCAAAATAAAAACTTCATTTTTTTATATATCTCAAGACCTAATGCCACAGGAGAAATTCAATAAACACACACAGAAGCACGTCAGTGCCGTAAATAAAACTGACAAATACCATATGTGCTGCATACACTTTAAACAGAATGAATACTTATGCAGATAAACAGCAGGGAATACCTACACAATTAATACAGTCTCTGGCTCTAACAAAGTGCTCAATTTTTAATAAAGAATTTTATTTCTTTCTTTATGAGAGGGAAATAGAGAGAGAAGGGAGGAAATGCATTTCTTAGATCAGACTATAAAACGTTGTCTAAAAAAAGATTCCAATCTGCTGTCCTTTTGTCACCCATAACACTGCACCAGTACCTCCATCATACTGCAAACATGTTTCACTGAGACACTTTTAGAAGCTACTTGTTTCTCTTTGTTGTTAACGATAGATTGGGGCCATTTGCTTTAGCCACAGAAACAGATAATGTGAATAGATGACACGGACATGGGAGCTTGTAGCCATAAAACCAAACACATCTGTTATCAAACAGAATTATTTAAACTGATAATTGAAATGCTATGAAGTTTTCATTGATGAAAAAGAAGAGAGATGAGCAGCGACATGGTGGAGAGGGCAGGAGAGGGTTTTTTGACACAGACTGACCTTTATAAACCACTGTTTATTGCTACAGTTGAGAATTCCTGGTGATGGTGGGTTTTTTTTTCACACTTATGTTTGTTTGGTTGGTTCTCAAAGATGGAAATATGACATGGCGTCTCTAAAGGCAAGGCAAATGGCTTTGTGCTGTCAGGCCCTCTGCTTCCTTACATGACACCAAAAGTAAGTGTGTGAACTGTGAGCAGAACAGAGGTGTGGTATTACCATTGTGGTTCACCAATCCAGACCAGTTTCAACACCTTCTGTTTAACATCTTTTAGCCAAGTGGTTCAGTATGACTTTCCCTTATTAGGAGACAGTGGATTTTTAATGATGCTGTACAAATTTTTACTCTCCATTATCAACAGGAAGCAGGAGCTCCTTGAGACCTGGTGAGGTGTTGACTCCCTGAAGGCCTTCCAGTTATGCACAGCACATCAGAGGTTTGGGTTTTACTATCTGTCCAGTGCTGTTGGAATAACATGCCACTCACAGAGGCCACATCCTGATCAGAGGGGATTAACCCAGAAAATGAGGAGTACCCTGGATAACTGGTGGTGGATAATTCTGTCCAAGCCACTGAGAGAGAGAGAGTGAGAGAGAGAGAGAGAGAGAGAGAGAACACACTGGGTTCTTCTGTCCCTCTGGCCAAATAGCTCTTACTTTTATCTAGCCAAATTTATGTAGTTTAGGTTTTGGCCCTAGGGCCACTAAATGTCAAGATTATCCATTATATGTAATATGTCAGTCTTTCAGAGTGTGCTCTGGGAGTTGTAGTTTTCACGGTAGTGCTAACAACAAATGATTGGTGTCCCATTAGCTAGGTTTTCTTTGTGACCAAACCAGCCAGTCAGCCAGCCAGAAAAAACACACAGTCAGTCTTCTCTCTAATTAAACTCCATGACAAGAGGGAGATCAAGAGGCAGTCTGTGCATTTTTCTTCAGTTAAGGGAGAAAATTGGATTCATGCCATATTTTCAACAAGCGCTTTGGGATAAGAAACTCTGTGACTGTCTGCGGTCATATGGAAGTTGTTGCTGTGAAGACAGCGAGGTGGCAGTTGAGGGTGAAGCAAGTCACGACAGAAAACGAGTCCCCAGACAATCATCGTGAGGGTAGATTAGCTTTCTGATGTCCAATGGCCCATTCCAGATAAGAGCAAGTACACAGCAGAGAGGAGAAAGATTTGAAGCATGACATGGTTTGGACTGATATTTTCTTTCCTCCAAGGTGTAACCGACTTCAAAGAGCTGTTTTGATGTTATACTCACCTTTATCTCCGCTACACTTTTCAATCTGAGCTAGGGTAAATCTGTCGCCTGAACAGGTTTTTTTTCATAGACGAGGTGAAAAGAGCTTATTATAAAACTCTCTCCCGTTTCCTCTTTTGTGAGATAATGGTAGCTTCTAAACGTTTTGGCTCTGTCAGGGTGGGCTTGTACCTTTGGGTTATCTCTAAAACATGAAGCGCGCCTCAGCCACAAAAAAAAAAACAAAAAAAAAAAACGACTTTCACAAAAACGGTCCTCACTGTCCTCTGCGTCACATTTCAAATACGTTCAGAACAATCTGATGTTGCACACACTCATTATTGCCGGTTTAACGGTGAACGATATTTCATAGGGAATCATTTTGATGTGGAACAACAGTGAAGAGAGAGCTAAAAAAAACATCGATTTATTGATTTATTTACTAAATGAAAGTTTAAATACTCTGATTCTTTACGATATTGTTTCATGAAAATATATATGTTTCATAAGAAAATCTATAAAAGATAAGTACATCTTTTTTCACAGGCCTTGGCACAGAAGAAAGAGCTTTGAATTTTGTATACCAAACAGAAGAGAAGAACCAGTGTTGCACTGGCATGGTAGTTGCTGATAAGTGACATTGGTATGACAACAGCACTTGCAAAAGCAAAGGAAGAAATGGTATTTTAAACAGGATTGCAGTATATTATTGGTTGCTCATGAGCACTTTCTTTGTAACAAAGACAACATCCCGAACACCAGAAAGAGGATGGCACTGGGGTTGTACAATGGACCCATAGCAGCCGCAGAACTGCTCAGTGATTTCGAAATCTGTTGGTCAAAAAAAGGCAGATGTATTTGAGGGCATGTTTTAGACATTCTGCCAAAAGAAAGTCACACAGTGAATAAGATAGGGTTTGGTGATGTGACCAGAAAATGGTATCTCAATATTTTCCTTATTTCTCAAACTGAATTTTATGACTTTGGATGAACCAAAATAGATAAGACAATGGATTTAAGAAACAAGTAAGTGAGCTGCATTAATTTTGAAGATCAAATTCTTCATTATACGTGTGTGTTACTATTTTGCCTTTCATTTGGAAAAACATTTTAAATGAGAAAGTCAGTAAAGCTGCATTTGAAGTTATTTCTCTGATGTGATCAGAACATTAGAATGAGTTTATTAAGAAAAGATCACATCTCAAATCAGTTGAAACACTGAAAAGTAAAGAGTGGTCAGAAGGACCATACAAGAATTTAACTACATTCTTCAACTAATCTACTAGCAAACAGCTAATGCTAAAAATGACCTAGCTATACTGCAATAAATACCATGCTTGCACACTATTATAATCACCCCTGGTGATCCAACAAGAGGTAAAATTTTCTTCCAAGATCTTTAATCACGATGTATGCCTGAAAATGAACGTCATTTTTTTTTGCCAGACATTCCAAAATGGCAAATACAGTCTGCCCCTTCATCGTATAGGACATACAGCGTTCATGAGGGATATATTTTGCTTTGAAATCACGTTATGCCGATGCTGTACCAGAGCATTATGCTCTAAAAACAGCACTAATGCTGCAGAGATCCCATCGAGTATAAATCAAGCTCAACACATGATTCATTTTTATGGTTGGAGCCATTGCTGACATGATGAATTAAAAGGAAAGCGGCGAGTGAACCGAAATTAAACAACTCCAATGCTTTTGATTATTAACCTTTAAAATGTCAGATGCCACTTTAATAGAGGAGTAAATGATAAT
The DNA here is from genome assembly GCF_902362185.1 of Chanos chanos. NCBI lineage: Eukaryota > Metazoa > Chordata > Actinopteri > Gonorynchiformes > Chanidae > Chanos > Chanos chanos. Next base: position 29,881,556 of record NC_044502.1, read on the forward strand.
TCTGAATTGCATTTTCCGACCATGATGTCAGTGCTATATTAGTAATTTTAAATTAAAATGAGTGTGCCTGACTCTCACAGTGTTTGGCTTTATTATTATTATTATTATTATTATTATTATTATTATTATTATTATTATTATTTTGACAGCTAAGAGAAAAAAGCAAAACCCATCGCCAGAGGCCTTAGAGAATTTCACTCTAACCAGCCTGCTCCAAACACAAAACAGCTCATCACTGCCACAAGACACTGTTTTATATAGAATCCCGTCTCAATATCATCTTGCGCTTTGACGGTATTTTACTATACGTGATATTTAATCCATGTTTATTTAGAACTGAATTTGTCAGATGAATGTCACACCCTATCAGTGTACTGAGGAAAAATATTTTAAGTGAAATGATCAGCGATTTTATTCTATTTTCTGTTTAATTCTTCTGCATGCCTTACAGTTAAACACTTCGTTGGCAGTCTCTGCGCGAGGAAATATGGAGCGAGCGAGGTGCGCTTTGGTAAACACAGCTGGAGATTTTTCTACTTAACCCCCCCCCCCCCCCCCATCACACACACACACACACACACACACACGCACACACACGCACGCACACATGCACCCCCAAGACACACAATTCTTTTCTCTCCTCTGTTCTCCTCTGTGGCTGTACAACTTGATGCTGTGTTTGTTCATCTCATGCTCTGTTTGCTGTTCAACCCCATGAGGAGGCCCCAGAAGAAGAAGCAGGCTCCTGTGTTTCCAGACTCACCTTTACTTACACACTACACTGATCAGTGGGCTTTCAAACCCTCAGAGAGTCGCAAAGTGAACCAACTTTGTGACACAAAAAAATTCATAGTTGAACCTGAACATAGCTCTCTAACTTCACCTAACTTCACAACTTTGTAGTGAGAGTGAGGTGTTTTTTGTGTTGTGATATCTAATAAGAAGTGGCAAAACCTCTTTGTCATCACATGGCGAAGATGAAAACAAACTGTAACTCATTTCTTTTGTTGTTTATTTGCATGGTCACAAGCAACAGTAGGTAAAGTTTCTCAACAACGACTACCCTCTTAACCTGCTTATATTTGGGCTTAAGTGTCAGTTTCCAAATAACATGTATATATATAATATACCCTATCTGTTAACTTGGCATTTTGTTTAATAAGGGACTAGAGGAGGTCTGATATATTTCTGTGTTGAAACCTTTATCGCCTAATGGGGTGTTACAGTACATTGTTATTTATTGGGCAATTCCTGCTAGGAAAATCATACTTTGAGTCGTTTGGGAAATTGATTTGGACTCTAAACACTTGGCTAGCTACATTTCTGAATAGTTGGAATATTATTGTCTGCCCTGACCTTTATACAAGAAGCAGCATCTGACATTTCTGTAATCGCTGAATTGTCTCTATATCACTATATTTAGAAGCAAAGCCATATTTACCTTCAGCCGCATTGCGTGTGCCAGTTGTAAATTGTACTTAAATAATCAATGGCTTGAATGCTGATGGTAATGTATTGATTTGGTTTCTCTGGCATTCTAATAAACATGCCCGAGAGATCTTAGCAGGAGATAATGCAAACAGAATACCAATGTGCCGGAGGACTGCATTAACAACACCTGACTGCCTACGACTTATTAATTCAACTTATATCCAGGTAAGCTATTTTACTGTATCGCATTAAGAGTTGTTACTGTACCATACTGAATGTGTCATCTTTATGTCTCAAGAAATACAGGCAAAGTGGAAGAAGAACTGGTCTTGAAGATGATGTGGACCTTTTAACCCTAGCAAATCCTGCTTTTACTTTAAAGGCTGCAAGCACACTTTTCTTATGCTCCACATGGAAGACCTAGTATCATGTGCAAAAGTCAGTGGAAGGTGATATAAGGTCAAGTAACAGCGCTTGGCCGGCCAAACGTGTATTTGAATATATGATAGAAAGAGCCAGGACCTGTAAGAACTGTATGAAACAGAGGTAACTCATGCAGAGGCCGGTCAACAGGAGTTTTCCTCTGGCTAGTCAGAAGCCATGCCTGCCACAGACACCTGCCTCACTGCCCATGGCCAGGAGTAAGGTGTAAATATTAATGAATAACACTGCTTATGGTTTAACTCCATGTATGCTTCGTAAACAAACCACTCTGTAAGTGGTGTTATTGTCACAAACGGCGAGATTTGCTTTAGGATTAGTGGAGAAGGATCAGGTAGGATCAGGTTTCGACTCGAACAAGACTAATATTAAAGTTGTTTTTGGTTATATTATCTGTACATTAACATCTGCACATTGTTAAGTGAAATTAATGTATCTGAATAGTAAAACTGGACTCTCTTTATTCCAGTGTCATAACTATGCCATATAGCTCATAAGTATAGCCATATAAGCACACGTCTCTATTTACTGATACCAAATCTACAGAATTTACATGTGCAAATTTAAATACACATGGTATAGTCATTCATTTTGGAAGGATAACATGTCTGATACCATTAACCTGAGATCTGAGACAGACAACCACACAAATTGCATGTATTACCACACCAGACAAGCTAATTGGATCACTTTCATGATTTCAGCATTCACATGGAATGTTCAATTAGCAATACTTGAAGGAAGTTTTGACTAAACTATCCATTTCTGAAAAATTATTTTATAGGCTATTATATAACTGGACCCTGCATTGCTACAGTGATAATGCAGTCTCTCAGTGGAGTACTTATATCTGAGTGTGGTTTATGTCCGAGCGTAGTTCATACTCAAGGTTTTTTTTTTCCCTCCGTGTACAAGGTGTTTACAGTTGATATGGTGGTAACTGGTCTTGCCACAGTAAGCCTGATCTATCCACCACAGGCATAAATAACACTGGCCTGCATCAGGACTGTATTGGTCATCCAGCAGATTATGTAAGGAAACAGAGACAGATGGCTTGGCTAAAAAAGAGGGATTTGAACTGAGCTGCTCCAGAGTATCAAACAACATTTCTCACTCCAGACGCACGTCACTTCAATTCAAATGTCACTAGGACAGATACAATACACAGACAACCAAACCAGGCACAATCCAGGACAAGTTTTTTATATTTATGATCTTTTAAAGTATTAGAGTCTTAAAACAAAAAAAGAATGAACACAAATAGCTCCTGGAATGAAGAAATTCTGAATGTGAGAAGAGAATTGGAGACGTTGAAACAGAATACTTGTGTATACGCTATAGAGTCCTGTGACTGTCCTCATGCTTGAGAAAAAGACGTTCTGATGTTACCGTAGCGACACCCAGCCCACAAGCATCCGTCTGCTCTATCTGCAAAGACTGTTCTCTGACCTATTTATAAGCCTAGTGACTGAACCAACATAAGAATGACTAGTAAGTACAGCATTAAAGTGCTAAATCAGAAATAGAAACATAGAAACACACACACATACATACACATACACACACACACACACACACACACACAAACACTCTCAAACATTCACAAGCACACAGTAATGCACTGAAACACAGGGAATTGCTCTCCAGTTTCACAGTAAAACTGTTTGATGGGGTACAATTTTGCATTATATATGTTTGTGGATCTGTGTGTGTATTGGTATATATGAATGTTTGTGTGTGTGTGTGTGTGTGTGTGTGTGTGTGTGTGTGTGTGTGTGTGTGTGTGTGAATGTCTCTCGTGATAAGAGGGTGTGATAAAGGAGTTCTAGCTTAGCACGAGAAAACAGAGCATACAGTCAGTCTTTCACCTTATGTATTCTGGTGGATTCCTGCTGTTGACTGAATGATTGATTTTTTTTCATTTATTCCTATTTGAAGATGTGCATTCGCTTTGAATACTGCTACTTCAATCCACCATTGAGACTGAGGGCTTTGAAGCCTTTGACGATGTGAATATGGAAACATGGCACACCAACACACCAACCCCCTTCCTCTTAAACTATGAGTTACTAATATTCCTAAAGACAAATGAATTTGTTAATTTTGATGAATTGATTCATCAAAATTAACACACACACACACACACACACACACACACACACACATGCACGCACACACATGCACACACACACACACACACAGCCTAATAGTTTTCTGAAAGAAATTGTAGAAAACTTTCTTTAGCCTGTTATGACCAACTGACATCAGTATTCACAAACTAACCCAGCACTAAGCCTCTGGGGAGAGGTGCTCAAGAGGTGTGCTCAAAAATTACTAGACCTTTTTCCAAACCTAGTAATGCTAATCAATGCCCACTAATTTAGTGACTAGTTTACCCGTCTCTTGTGTTTTCAGCTTCTTAAATAGACATTTTGAATATGTTTTGCAAGCCTGCACAAACAACGAAACCTTCTTTTTTGTTTGGCAGCACCAATAGTACTCAACTAAATATTTAATTTTGAATGTTCCTGTGGAGGGATTTATTGTGTTATGTTTGGGTTTGTATGTTTCATGTGTGATTTACAAAGCTTGACCATCACTGCTGTAAAGTAATTGCTTGGACAACAACACGTAAGACAGACAGATGCAAAGCCCCACTCAAAGACTTCAGTTAACGATGTGAGAGAATGTTCACCACATTTCTGTCCTCTCTTCATGTCCCAGGAGAAAAATGACTGGGGTAAAAATCCTTGGGGAGAACAGAGTTTGACCGTATGCTAGTATTCGTCTAAGTTATGCTCCACTTAGTTTTGTTTGTGTGATGGAAGTGTAAGATGGCAAAATACCATTGTTAAATCCCTCATTCGTATGGGTTAGACAACAAACAGGGAGAAGAAGTTCGGAATAATAAAATCCCTGTTGGCTGTGGTTGTCTAATGCAGTTGTCTTCTTTATCTTTTGGCAAAAGATGCAGGTATTGGAGTTTTGATTGAGTTGTTGATGAAAACCATCCCATTTGTGCTCCTTGTATGAAGTGAATTGGTGTTTTATTGATTTTATATCTGGTTTACCTCCGTTGAGAAGGTGTGAAATGATTAGATATGATCTTAATTTTTTGTCTTCTGGGTTTTTCTTTTGGTGTTTTGATTGTGTGTGTGTGTGTGTGTGTGTGTGTGTGTTTTGTAAGCAACTGGGGAGTAGCAGGGAAACAGGTAGATTGCAAGTGCTTTTTATACAGTGATTTTTGCATTGTGATTGTAAACCTCTCTTGTGACTAAGTCAAGGTGCAGAACTAGTTAAAACTGCTTAAAAGAAAGGAAGACTGATCTAAAATGCTTGTCCTCTCCTGTTTATTGGCCAAAATCTTCAAAATTTCAAATTGATGTGGTTTCTACCACAGGCTTTCTCTCACAGCCTGTGTGGGTTTGTTGTAGGATCTTGGAGTCCGCCAGCATACACAAACATTGCTAGGAAAACATATGCGGCAGTTCGATCATCTGTTCAACAATTTGTTTACAGATAGTTTGATTTTGCCTTCTCTGCTTCAGTTTCTCTTGCATCTCCAATCTCTTGCATGAAGCCTCCAATCTTCTGAATTTCTTCAGCCTCTTCTGAAACAGATTTTTATCAGCAGCAAACTGCTTGTATCACCCTTGTCTTTATATAATAAAATAATGAAGTCACAAACAATTATTTATTTACACTCATAACAATAGCAAAACAACATTCAGTTCAAAAATATCCATGAATCAGCTGGGGAGAGGGAACGATTTATGCATGAATTTCAAGTTTTTGATGGGTCCAGAGGAGAGAAGGAGCACAGTTCACGCTTGGGTACAATTGTCGATTGGCATATTTGGCACTTGGGTACATGGTGTGAAAAGCATTCAATTTCCCTTTTTTTCACTGCAGTTTTTTGAATTGCAAAATAGGTAGATATGTGGGGGAAGATATAAAAAAAAGGCAAGTGTAAGGGGAAAGCAAAGTTGCGTGAAAAGAACAGTCTTTAGCAGGGCAGTAAAATGCTGTAGTGAGGAAAAAACAAAAACAAAAACAAAAACAAAAACAAAAACAAAAACAAAAACAAAAAACAAAACAAAACAAAACAAAACAAAGCAAAACAAAACAAAACAACAAAAAAAAGAAAACTGTCGATACAAGAGGTTACGATGATTATGATTGTTGATTTGCTGATATTGATTGTTGCTTGTCGTTCGAATCAGTCAGACTTGCACCCATAATCTGAATTCTGAAAATTATCATTTTGGATGTTAACTCCTCTTCAATGAGATGAGCATATTAAATTTCAAACATACTTTAAGACAATGATACTTAAGCTTGTTAATACTTGTTCACAAAAGTCTCTTTTGGTTGTGTGTATTAGTATAAAGAGAAGGCATATGCAAGCTCTATGATGACAGTTGTTAATTCTGTAAGTAGACATTGCCATACAAGCATGATTCTGGGATTGGAGAGTGTTTACCACCTATTTGGACATCTAATTTGAGAAATTAAATGTTAAGGCTTTTATCACATACTGAGTCACTCACAATTAAGAAAATTTTCAAAAGCGTCATATTTCCAATATTTTTTTTTTTGCACAAGCAAATATGTGGCTGTGTTTTCAGTAAATATTTATCACTTGAAAACCATGTACTATCATTAAATCATCTCCAGCCCTGATATAGCGTCACTCCAAACCTACTGCGATTACAAAAAGTATAATCACATCAAAATTACATCAGTGTCACTAAAAGTCAAAGTCTGGCTGGTGTACAGCAGTTTTTTTGTTATAGACTGAAGGACAAACTGGACGCATGTGCAGGTTTCTCAGTTTATTAGAATGAAACAAGCTTAACAAAGGACATCTGGAAACTTGCAGGTTTCAGGATTCAAAATTCTGGTTTCCACAGCACACTCACAACGCAGTTTTGACAATACAAATTCCACACCGCAAACTAGGAGTATCTATACAGAACAGAACAGGACTAGATTAATAAACTCAGGTGCAACAAAGGATTAAACTAACAAGGTGCAGCAAAGGAAACCAGGAAGTAACAACACAAAACTGACCTGCAGAGGGGGAGAATGAGAACCATGGTGTGACATCATTTAAGAGAAAAAAAGTATCAGTGGACTGCTCTGAAAATCTGATTTTGAAAACATTATTCCAGTGCCACTTTGACAACTTAATAAAAATGTTCATTTTTAGTATGTCATTGTAGCTAAATGCCCCATTAAGTGGTCACCATGCCCTTGCATTTTCCCTTCATGTTCCTCTGAGTAATGGTGGCCTTCTAAGACAAGTTACTGAGTCAAACATTTCCCCTCATTTTGGTTGATCTACAAAGAGCGACTGCCTGACTTGCACACAGTTGAACTGATGAATCAGTATTTCTTCTCATATATATGAAAGAAGGTGTGATTACATGGAAAGGTCAAAAACAATTTTATAATAACTCTGTTCTGCCAGAATCCTGACCAGAACAAGGAAGTCTGACCACATTACACCTGTCCTGTCTTCCCTTCATTGGCTCCCAATTCATGCAAGGGCAAATTTTAAGATCCTCTTTTTAACATATAAAATTCTACATAGGCTTGCGCCAGCTTACCTATCTGACTTCATTAGTGGTTCCAAGAGTTAAAAAAAAGTCAGCTGGCTACCGAGCCCGTTCCTGCCGCTCTCCCTTCCTCTGGAATACTCTACCTACAGAAATTAGGGAGGCAAATTTCTCCTTTTAAAACCAGACTGAAGAATTATCTATTTTCTATAACTCATGGATAGTATCATTTTGATTTGACTTTGTTATTGACATGTAAAGCCCTTTGAGACTATAAATAGTGACATTGGGCTCTAAATAAACTTGTATTATTATTATTATTATTATTATTATTATTATTATTTCTTGACCATTATTAGCTGTTTAATGTTTGCTCTCTCCCCAGACTATCAATCACTCTATGATAAAGAGCATAATGATTAATTGACAATATGAATGAGATTTGCAAAAGCATCAATAGAACAATTACACAATGTCAGAGGGGATTTGGAAATGCAGCATATGACAATGAGACATGTGCAGATTTGTGAGCCCAAACTGGGAAAATCAGGGGTCAGAATTGAGTATCTCTTAATCAGCAGAGGAATATACAACATCAGGCTATGTTATAAAATCAAAACAGCAATAGTAATAAGAGTGAGTTCTGGACTATCCTTTTTTCAGTTTTAAGTTTTAGGTCAAGGAACCCTTTAGCTCACCCCCTCTTTGGGACAGGGACTGACCATCATATAGCAATGTCTCTAATCTCATTCATTAAATTTGTCATTGGCCTGAATGTATTAGATTTAGATCTCAACACCTTATTCAGCAAATGATCAGACTCATATCAGTCATTTGAATGGAGCGTCCTTGAGCAGGGCTGATATAAAAGTGTAGAGTGAAGGCTGGTCTTTATGGACTGGTTGTTATGAACTGGTTTTCAAACACATTGTGTATACATATAGTGTAATACTACATGTATGCCAACAATATCCCTTTTTCATTCAGAAGATAAATGTGTTCAACCCAAAGCTTTCATTTATGCTACGGATTGCAAACTTCTTCACACTGGATCCTTCTGGTCTCGGAAATATTTATACAAAAAGGTGCGAATATATGAAAAGAGTTTCAAAGCACTACGAAAAATCAAAAATGCGAGAGGTAGGAAATGAAAATGGCATAAAATTGTGCTTTGGGATGACCTCTGGTGTGAGGACACTTCTTTGAATCTGTAAAAAAAAAAAGAAAGAAAGAAAGAAAAGAAACGAATTCAAAAAACTATGTTACACAAAGTCATCCAACCTTGTCTGTAGCACTTCATAGAACACAAGGTATTGCGAGTTGACAGGTGCACTGCACATGCCAAACGGTTAAATTGTGAAATAGACAGAACTTGGCGCCAAGGATGGGCTTTTCTGTGGTGCCTACATGAATGTCAGTCTATTGGCACACTCATGATAGACAAGATACTGAGTGCAGAGTATCTGTAGCTTATAAATGAGTCTCGCAAAACAGAAGAGATCCTTTATTGGTAGTGACATTGAGGCTGCAGTGAACAACATGAAACATCTATCTTTTTGCGTAGCAGAACAACAATATGTTATATTTGTCAAATGTTAATGTTTCAGTCCCATATTGTGTCATTTACATGGGACAAACTCATTTCTCACTAACACAAGGATGAGTGCTTTGCGTTGGTACCAGTAGAGTGAATTGATAGATGTTCTATGGAAGAATTTGAATTAGGCTGCAAACACTATAAAATGACAATATATTTCAAATGAATTTTATTTCAAATGATAACAAAGGAGATGGTAAAAATCAATATCAATATTTAAACATTGATATGAACGTGTTGAACTTGCAGCTCTTTCTCAAACGCTCCTGAATTCTTGTGTGTATGTCTAAATTCTTGAGAATGCTATAGCACCGTAATTTGCCATTTTTCATCACTGTCATGGTCTGAAATGTTTTGAACTCTGATGTCATTCTGAGAGCCCTGCTGTGAGGTAACGTATTGCTCATGGGAGCTGTCCATATGTCAGAGTTCACTAGTTTACCTCATGGAGGTGAAAGCACAGTGGATCTCTAATTCAAGTAAGAGCATGGAACAAATGAGAGGATCTTATTTTTCAAGCAACACCATGAGAAAGATCACTGTAGTGAATGGCTTATTAAATAGCATTGAGCAGATTATTCAGACTGGAAGTTAATATTAATGTCCATGTGTACTGCTAAAATGCTCATATGCCAATGCTTGCAGCCATGGTTTACTGGAACATCTACTTCTCTTGGTCCAAAACGTCAACTTCGATTTTTGATTTCTCAATATGTCCTTGCTTATGCTACCAAGCCAGTTACATACTGTTTAAACCAATACATTAAGGATTTGCCATGTTGAATTTTTATCCTAACTTTAAGAAGTACTTAAACGTTAACAGGAAAAAAAAATGTCATGTTCATATCTTTTCCATCTGATGCTGACAATTTAAACACATTCATTAATCAAATGTATTATCTAACAGTCATCTGTAAAAGGCAGCAAGTGTTATTTGAGGATCAAATACACTGGAATTCAGCTCCTAACAACTAATATGTTTTCAGAGACCAAAAAAGTGTACATAAGCATGCATCTTCCTATAAAGGAGCACTGAAACACTCAGGTGAATGATATTATCTTCAGCTCTGGGTTAATAACCAACTTTTAATCTACAATAAAATATTTGCCCAAAAACAGTGTTGCTAAATCAACTCAAGTTACCATTTTAGTGTCAGTATTTTTTTTTCCTTCTTACCCACTCAAAATATTTCAAAGTTGGTGATGAAAAACAGTGTGGTCTTTTCCCATGGTTCCTGGCTGATATGAGTTGTAAAAACTGAGAAACTGGGCCATGCCCTTAGGGATAACAGCCATGCTACTACAGGGGAGGCCAGTTAAGGACCACTTCAACACTGTATGAAGTCAGTATTCCCTATTGGTGTGGACACTATCTGTTAGGACACAAGAAGAGTCTTTTAAACAACAGAGATTGTGTAACAGAATGGACAGCTCATTCCTGGAAAACCATCTGACCAAAAAGCAGACAGTGCCAACGAGGGCTTGCTAAACGTCTAAACATCTATGCATCAACAGTAATCTCTAAGAAAAATAGAAATCTACCAATACACAATGGTAGATTTGGCTCCTGCCTCCTTTTCCTCTTTTGTGTAGCTAAGACCACCTTACCAAGGCAATTTACAATAACCGCTAACATTTTTTCATTTCATAAGCAATATTTCTTATGAACCCATTTCCACTAAGACCCTTATCAACAACCTTTGGTCCTTTTGAGATGTACTCACCTGATGTTCAAGGACAAAGCAACTGTTACAACACATTTAGTGATCCATAGTCCTCAAAAAAAGAAGAAAAAAAATCTTTCACATTATGATGTACATAACAGTTCTTTCAAAACACATTGCAATCACATTAGTAACTCTGGCTTCCCAGGCCTGAAAACAGAATGCAGGCTGGTATTTCGAGGACAGTGGGTACAGATGTTAGATTTCTTTAAGTAGAGAATGGCTGAGGAAGGATGTAAATGAAAAAATGGAAAGAAGACGATTTAAAACGTACCTTTGAGGTGCTGCTCCTCACTCAAGAACAAGTGTGAGAGCTCAGGAGGACAGATTTGATGCGGGAGCAGATGTTCTCCTGAAGAATAGCTTTTCACATTTTTAGACAATTTGCACGACATATACAAAAGCATTGTCAGACAACTGTTTTCTTTTACTTTTTCAAAAGATTATTCAATACCAGACTGAATCAAACTGTACCAAACCAAACCAAACTAAAAGAAAAAAAGAAAAGAAGCAAAGAAAAGAAAACAGCACTTCTATGTGGGCCACATAGGCGTATAGATAATGGAATGGACTAAACAGATCTAACCCTGTGAGATACCGGTAGGGTGCACAAGCTGAGGGCACCTCAGCAACCAAGACAGAAGTAGATGGTTACACACTGTGATATTTAATTATGCTGCAGTTGGAATTCTGCTGAGAGTGCACATAACATTTACTTTGATGGTGTCCTTGACAAACAAGCAAACAAAATAAATACATTTTGAAATTGTACAATAAATAAATAAATAAATAAAGTCGGTCCTTATCGCAAGTTGACCTGATTCAACTCTAAAGGTGGTTGTAAACTGGTTTGGGTGACTCCACAGTTACTCTTATGAACTATAACCACTCCACAGTGGAAACAACCAGCACTAACAGTGATAAATCAATCTAGGAAAGAAAAACAAAGAATAACAAATGTGACACAACACATGAGGCCACGAAATATTACAAAAACGACTGAAACAAAAAAATAAAATCAATCATAAAGCACCCTTCATACATAACCCTCATCAATTTCTCCTATACTTTGTTTGTTTGAATGATTAAAGAAACACAGACGTGAGTGGATATTGATTAAGATGCCACAACTCCTTTGTGCGGTAAATCATACTTTTAAATAAACTGTTTAAGCATGTTTCTCTGGTTATATATAAAAAAATACACATTTTTTGTTGTGTTTTGTTGTAACATTTTTTGCACTTTGCGACATTGGCAGGACTGATCTGACAAACACAAAAGACTCAGAAAACACATATAAATTAATGAATGAGCCAGTGAACAGAAAACAAGACATAAGAGCCACATAATACATTATAAAACATGTAGCTCTCTGGTGGTTTGAAAAACGAACACATGTGATGTTATGGGGCGATATTTAAAAGGTTTAGAGGCCCCACGCATCACGTCACAACACTAACCAGAGACAGAAACCTTTCAGACAATTTTCCCCCAGAACAAATAGTACTTAAGAAACTTCAAAATGGCAAAGAACACTGCGTCCCTAAGGCTATCTATGCAAATATGATAAGCTGATAATTAGTCTACTGTGTACATGTGACAGTGAATGTCTTTTTCTTGCCAAGTAGAATCAAGGGGGGGAAAAAAAACTACCATCTTGACAGAAAAGTAATAAAAAAGGACTTTTTTGTTTGTTTGTTTGTTTGTTTGTTTTTGTTTTTTTCTTTCTTAAACATAGGCATCTCAGTGTTTGTGATAGATTTATTAGCATACCTTTTTTGTTAAAGAACTGAGCATGCAGTCATGTGCCACTATGCCACCTCTCAGAATATGATAGTCTCTCTGCTTGTGCATATGTATTGTAGGTAAGTGTCTCATCTTTTCCCATTCTCTCTTTCTTTTAGAGTGAGACGAGACCACTGCAAGTTCCAATAAATCAGTCTTTGGTCTTGAATCTTTAATCTTGCATCTTTGATAAACATCTCGTTATAAAAAGCCACACAGCCGTACTGATCCATCCACAGACTGTGCGCTGGTCTCCCGTCCATTTAGTGGAATCTCCTCGAATCCTCCATCTATAATAAATGACTTGCTGAGATGAAGTCCAACAGCTGCTCCCAGAGATTAATGTTCACATAAATATTAAGAGCTCCTCGCGCTATGCTCCTGTAGTCTCCAAAACAATGCAGAATTTTCTCCAGCGCTGTCTGTAAGAACAGGAAAATTCCTCAATTTAGAAATGTTTTTTTTTTCTTCTCCAGCATGAATAATAAACTCATTTTTTCTCATTCCTTTTTTTTTGCGACCGCTTTTTTGGTACCATACTTGTACACTATGAAAAAAGGGATGAAATGAAATAACAGATTAGAAAACAGATGAAAAGAAGAAGAAGAAGAAGAAGAAGAAGAAGAAGAAGAAGAAGAAGAAATCTCCACTTTCATCATTTTTGTCTATTATATTATAAAATATGTACCTGCTTTCCAAAATCTCCCCCATCCTATTCACCATTTCATTGTAAAATAATAGACATCCCCTTTAGAGTTTTCAACTGAACACCGGTCAATCTTTTTTTTTTTTTTTTTTTAAGGAGGTGGACAGCTGTATGTTGATGACAGTGCTTCACTATTGTTTAACAACAAAATAACAACTAAAAAAGCTGGATTTGCCAGGGGCTCCAGTAACCCACATGATCTGCCCTTTAATACGCTGGCAAACATGAGGAACTGTAGTATCATCACTGAAGCAGAACTCTTTAAGATTGTAAGACAGAGTAAACCGTCAACTTGCTGTCTCGACCCTGTCCAGAGCTGTTCTAAAAATAATCAACACATCTCTTGAGACTGGTATATTCCCCAATGCATTTAAAACTGCTGTTGTGAAACCTCTATTGAGGAAACCAAGTCTAGACTATAGTGCGCTAAGTAATTACAGACCTATATCCAACTTACCATTTATGAGCAAGAAAAAGTAGTTTTTAATCAGCTAAACCACTTTTTAAATAACAACAATATTCTGGAGAAGTTCCAGGCAGGTGTTAGATCTAATCACAGTACAGAGACTGCTCTAACAAAAACAGTCAATCATCTTAGACTCAGTGCTGCTTCAGACAAGGTCTCAGTTCTTATTCTCTTAGATTTGAGTGCTGCATTTGACACGATTGACTACAGCATTATAATCAACCGTCTAAAAAACTGGGTTGGTCCCTCTGAATGTGCTCTTAACTAGTTCCAAACATACATTACAGGGAGACAATTTTCATTTAGTCTTGGAGATCATGTATCAAAGAAATATGACATATCTTTTGGTGTTGCACAGGGAGGCTGTCTTGGTCCCCTTCTTTTTTCATTATATATGCTACCGCTAGGCAATACTATCAGGGAGTACAATTTTAACTTTCGTAGCTATGCTAATGATACACAGCTATACATCTCCTTCGAGCCAGATGACATAAATGCATTATGCTCCTTGACTGCCTGCCTGTCCGCAATCACTAGATGGATGAGTAATACTTTTTTAAAGTTGAACGAAGATAATACAGAAATACTACTAGTTGGCGCCAAAGCCAAAAGAGATGCATTTCTTACCAGGCTAGGAAACTTAGGTCATCAAGATAATTTTAGACGTAATTTTAGACTCAGACTTAAGTTTCAAACCCACACAAGCAAGGTAACCAAAACAGCTCTCTTCCCCCTAAGAAATATTGCCAAAGTATATGGGTTTTTAACTCAACAGGATGCTGAGAAGCTCATTCATTCTTCTTCTTCTTTTTTTTTTTTATCCAAAAAAGTCCATTGCGTAACTAGCTAATTCAGAATTCTGCTGACTTTTAAAGAAAAGAGGGATGAGAGACCATATTGCTCCTGTTTTAGCTACAATGCATTGACTCACTGTATCTTTAAGAATTGATTTTAAAGTCCTTCTACTTGTATACAAGCTCTTCATCACAGATTCTCTGTCATTTTACATCCCTTCAGCAGTCCTTAGGTCTCAGCAGGTCTCTTAGGGTGCTTTCAGACTAGAGCTTTTGGTGTGGACCTGGGTCCGCTTGAGCAGTTGGTACGGTTCGTTTTGTTGGTGTGAACACTGTTTTCCGAACTCGGGTGCGGAACATGGGACTGTACACGAGTCCTAAAGAAAACGGGGGTCTGGGGTACAGTTCACTTAAACTCTAGTGCGGTTCACATTGGTGTGAAAGCTATCCGATCCAAAAGCAGGAAGTAAACGCTATTGATGATGTGTAATTCGTTTTTATTAATTAACAGGCAATTTTCAAAAACGATAAGAATCTTAATAATAGTGACCAGAGAACAGTGAAGTGGCAATTCATGCTTGTCGCATCTAAGAACTATTTGGGAAATAACTGCAAGTAGCCAAACTGTTGCAAATTCGTTTAGCATTGGCGCCTGCCTCTGCAAAAATCTCCTTATCTGAGCAGCTTGCATCACTCTCAGACAGCGGGACGCATTTATGGCATAGTGAAAATACCGAACATGGTTATTGTGGTGCTGACACCATTTTTAACAAAGAGATGAATAAGAAAACAAACATAATTTGGCTTTCCATTTTGCGTCCCTTTTGCGTTGTTACTTAGCGACATTGGTAAACAAAAGATGCACGATCCTTATGTGCTGATGATGTAAACGCACCAGGGTTCGCAACCAGAAAATGTAATGTGAAAGCAGACCAGTGGGGGCAGGGGGAGGGGGGGAAATCGCACTCGGGTACAGACCATCAAAATGGACCAAGTGTGAAAGGAGCCTTAAAATTCCTAAAGCCCCCAGAAATAAAGTTGGGGAAGCTGCCTTCATCCACTACGCACCTAAACTGTGGAACACCCGAACAAAAAGTATTAGAGAGGCGGGATCAGTGGACATTTTTAAATGGCAACTAAAAACATACCTTTTCAATCTAGCATATCATTAGCGATTTTCTCTTTTTTTATTGCCTTTTATTCACTTTATCCATTCTTTTAATTATTTTTCCTTAGATTGTTTTATTCCTTAACTTAGATGATCTTCCCTGTTTTATGCCCCTTGGATGTGTGGTTCATCTTTGTTTTTTATTTGGTCTGTTTATTACTATCTTATTTTTTCTTCTGTTATATGCTGGAAAAAGCACTTTGAGCTGCCTTCTTTGTATGAAAAGTGCAATACAAATAAAGTGATATTATTATTAGTAGTAGTAGTAGTAGTAGTATTGTTGTTGTTGTTGTTATTATTCAATATGAAGACAAACACACACTGTGGAAGACTGATCAGACACAGTAGCTGCCATGGTCATGTGTGACAGCATGGCTGTCATGGCCCTCTTTTCTGTAAGAGAAACCATACTGTACAATGAGACACTGATGCTGAGGGCATACTGAAATTCCAGTGTTGTGTTTATCAGTATATATATATATATATATATATATATATATATATATACACAGATGAAAGCATGAATTTTCTAGGAGTATTCAAGAGATGTTCATTTCAGCATTCAGCAAACACATGCAAACCCCTAAGTAATTCCAAGACACCAGCCAAGTCAAGCTTTATTATGTTGTTCATAGTTTTAGAGGATGATGTTTTTTCCTTATGGTAAAATGATTTTGTTGTCTGAATGTTTTGTTTATGCATTTAATTTCTTACTTAGCCACAAACACACCATATGTATTTTACCTGTTTGCTGTTTGTGACATCTTTAAAATGCAACACTTTGTCCATTATGGTAATGATGTCATGTTTGCTGAAACAGTGAGTCAAACTGAAATGCAGAAGATGGCAGATGGGAATCCATGGCTGTGCTAATTAAATGTGAAAGCAGCACAGTGCCAGAATTGTGCTTATTAAAACATCGTGCTAAAAGCTTAGGTCTGGAACACCAGCGCAATTATCAGGTTTGCTCTCAGAGTGAATAGTAGTAAATTGATGTTACGCCATACACTCAACCCCATTAAATTGTCTACAGTCTTTCAACAATGAGTTTTGAGGGAAACAGGGTCTTAAAATCTCATTGCGTTATCGATTTGCAAGTGGATTATTTAACAAGTGTGTACATGCCAAAATTTCTCAGGTTCAAGTGGGCTATTGAAAGGGGTGATGCTCAAGGGTTCTGTGGTTTATGTACTGCAAGTGCTCTATCTTTACAGGAAGTTATAATTTTATTGACATTCATTTTTGTAATTTTTCATCCCTACAGTCTTATTGAGCTCTTTGATTTGATCAGCCTGGTTGAAATCCACAGAGAAATGACAAGGAAAAATGCTATTAATATCATGATCTTGTGGGTGTGCAATGTTATTTCAATGAGGGTTTTTGCTCCTCTTAATGGCTGGTGCTAAGGAAATTCATGGCTTAAATATGTTACATTATGTCAGTAATGTAACAATTATGTATGTTTGATGGCAACAAAAGTATTATTTTCAATGACAGAGATGTGCATGGTCTCGGCGATAAAAATGCCATTTGTATTGAGTAAAGCAGGAGTCTGGGACAGAGGCGGCAGCAAATACACTGCTGAATACTTTTCAGAAGCGTTGAATTGCCAGAGTTGTTTTCCAGTGAGCAGGCTTCAAAAGTGCTGTTAGTATCCTGGTTCTTCGGAGAATGAACATGAGGAGAAAAAGCTCGTTTGAAGCATGCTGTTTATTGAGAGATGGTACTCTTAAGGAAGGAGATGATACTGGAGAGCTTTCTCTCATCATGTTCTTTTATATATCTGCCCAGTTCCTGAGGAGGTTCGGTTGGACAAGCCGTCCATCGTTTTCACAGCTGTGCTTTTGAACTCTTTAATTCCACACTCCTTAATTCCTTCAGAGGAAAGATACAGAACTTTTTAAAAATGTCTTAGTTATGCAAGAATTCGTAGAGAAGCATTTGCATGCAGTGGTTAAAAATAATTACACACCCAACCCCAGCCACAGCCCATACACTCACACACACGCATACACACACACACACACACACACACACCATGATTCAGTTAATGTAATGGCAAAAGAATCTAACTGCAATTAGAATAAAATTAGATAACCATAGTGAGCAAGAACATCATGTCTTCAGCCAGTTACTCGTGTGTACGTGTGTCTTATTATGAGTCCAGTCTGGTATATCAAATGATGTAAAGCACACCACCACACACCAGATGACTACTGTCACTATCATCAGGAGGATGAGAGCCTGTGTTATGCTATAACCCACAGATCATGCTATAAGCCTGACATGCTCTTTACCCACCAAAGTAAGTCCAGGGATTCTTGAGAGGACAACCTCTGTATGTATGACATAGATTGTGTTCGAGATGTTTTTTGAGGAGTCAGAAACGTAAGTGCAACATTATCTAATGACAATAGCACATGTAACACCCCCCCCCCCCCCTTTTGCCATTTTGCGATACCATAGCCCTCATTTGTTTCATTTCAGTATTTATCTGTGTCAGGGAATGGACAGTGCCACTGCCAATTTTTTTTTTTTACAGCATGGACAGCATGTTCAAGTTTGTCTGAAATCACAGTGATACCACAATGAGGAACCAAAGCACCCCAGAACTGTTGACTTGCCAAAGTGTAGGATTCAGCAGAACTAAATACAGCTTGCTCCGTTTGATTTGGGTGACTAAGGTGAGTGGGTGAAATATACTTAACATTAAAAGCTCCTGACCAATTTATAGGCATATAAGGTACTGTTCATGGACGTGTGATCCCTCTTCCAAATGTTCTTCGACCAAGTCGTTTTCTGCTGTCACCGTTATCTTGGGATTCCTTTTGGGAAAGGTATAATTTGCACTCACTTTTACTCAAGAATAACCCAGAGTCATTATTTTCCCAACAGAGTAGGCCCATGGGTTTGTAGGTCAATTCTATCTTCTTTAATGGCGTGTCAGCAGTGAGTGATTTCTTATAAAAGGTTAATCAATGAGCTTTGTGATGTACAAAGTCTTCGGTGCCTGAGATCAATGGGACTATCAAACATCTCAGATGGAGGGATACACAAAAATAACAGAGGAAGGGAAACAGAAGACTCTCTTCCAGATTAGTTGATTGGAAATAGAGCTGACTCCATCTTTGGTGACTAGCATCAACAAAGTACAAAGTAATATTTCTGTGTTTGGATATTTCACACATTTATATCCAATAATTGTGACTGACAGAATATAGACCTAATACCCATACCAATGCCATTTAACAATATAGCTGATTATTGCTCACACAGAAAGTCCATTTCCATACTATTCTGCAGGCCCTGTGTCAGGTCTTGTCTTTTCCATTGTGTTACCCAAGAACTTGTTGACCCAAGTGGACACAAATCCACACACAAAGACAAACACTAGCATACACAGTCCCCCTGTCTGCACCACTTCAGTTTTCTCTGTTGGCTATGTTTTTCCACATCACTCCCTGACTGTTGATAGTCTTGTGAAATCGTGTTTTTACAATGTATGAGTCAATAAATATTCATTTTCATGCCATTGACTGTCAAAATATCAATTAAGTCTTTTATGAAGTCATGGCAGGGCCACCACTATGTACACACACATCACGTGCTGTGCGTAAGGCACCAAGTGCCGATGGGGACACCAAGACGGTAACGTGCAAATGTAAACTAACAAACTACATTAGTTACAAGAAAAATGCACAGACAGGAAGTCTGTCGAACAAATGTGAAAGATTATTTTAGGCTGTCATCGCTTGGCAACGTAACAGCCAAAAGTAAATCGAGAGACTGAATTCTAAAGTCCACCAAAACAGCTGATGCACACGTAAAGTTTCTGAGTTTAATGTTCCCGGCTCATATTGAAAAATCTAGAAATAACAGCGATTAAGTCCGTTTTTGTACTCTATTCATTGACACACAAACTAAGTATCTTCTTTATGAAATTGAAAGGAGTAGCAATCAGAGAAATATTTGTATTATCCATTTAGTTTTGTGTGCAGACAGTTTTATGATTTGTCTCTGACGCACATTTGCCATAGCATGTGAGGGGATATTCATTCCAAACCTGACAACAGACACACAATGTAAATATTTTTTTGTTTATTTTGATGGAGTAGTAACCAGAGAGACATTTCAACAATGCATGTTTATCTGTGTTCATACAGTATTGTAATTAGCCTGTGTCACCCACGTTAGCTATAGCATGTGAGGGGATTTTCAGTCCAAACCTGACAGTCAATAGAAAACTGAGAGGCTTATTTTTCAAGCCCATGAATTTGTGACTTATCTTCTGTTATGTGTGACCAATTGTACAATTCCGTTCTTCTTATTTATATTTATTTATATTTATGTATTTATTTTAACAATAATGGTAACACTGATTATGAAAAATATATTTCTTCGGTTTATTTTATTGAAAATCATTGCACTTCCACATATTTCTGTGTGTAGGTTGTTTTGCCCGTTCTACAGTTAGTGAGTGTAATATGAACTGTTATTGTATAGTTCTGGTTTTCTTATTTGTAACAATGATAATGAAAATATATTTCTACGGTTTAAATAATATTGCACTTGCAAATATTTGTGGGTTTGGGGGGGGCACCACAAAGCAATTACGCTTAGGGCACCCAAATGGCCAGCAGCGGCCCTGAGGCATATCATACAATTTAAAGAACTCTACACCTACAGAACCATTTTAAATCATTAAGTGCTGTCATCTTAGGTCAAACATTAAAGATTTTAGTATATTTGATCCAGTTGCTGGTATGTATGATTTAATCATTATGACTGAAACCTGTAAGTAAACTAATTCATGATTAAAGTTACAATTTTAAATGATAGATTTAATTTCATCAGACTAAATACTAATTTCTCCTAATGGCTAAAAGTTATTTTGTGATCTGTATCTTTGTTTAGTTTTCATTCATTACATTGTTCAAACACAACAAATGTTGCTTTGTTGTTCACTCTACAAAGCCCCATACAATATATGAGAACAATACTACTTGAACACAACTGAGATCATTCAGTTTATATTCTTACCAATGACAAGAATTGTGTTTGGGCTGACTTTTGTCTGTGTGCATGCGTGTGCCTGCATGTGTATTTGTCTGTTTAAGTGTGCCTCATCACTCATTTTCCTAATTTTCATGAAACAAATGAACCATCAACTTAAATTCGACAAAAATAATTGCATTACCAAAGGAAACCGCAGATGGAGGAGAAATATGAAATAGCATGATTCTGTTAGTTGTCTGAGGGCAAATTACTAAAGGATAGGCTATATTATACAAATGAACTGTATAACTCATTTGTCAACCCACCAAAAAAAAAAAAGGGAGATGCATGGTATTTTACTCTGGAGAAAATGCCCTTGTTCTCAACCCCTTAACACTTCAATATCTTGACTGTCTGTTTATGTATTTTTTTTATACCATCTTTTTGAAAGATAAAAAACTAATTGCCAGCAGTAAAATATTGACTAACCAATCAATACTGAGTTACATTTTTTCTCCCTTCCATTTTTATCGGATCCCATTTGTGTAGAATCAGAGAGGTTGCACACAAAGGCTCATGGTGTATTTTCTGTGGTTTGTCTATAATCTCCAGGTCAATTTGCATCAACGTGTGGTGAGAATGGAAATCTGTGGTCATTCATGGGTAAATATGACCACAGTGGTGTGGAAGGCCCAGCTGGGTCCTCACAAAGCTGGTGATTTGTGTCACATCCCTATGCTACATTAGCACTTTTGGATTAACAAATTTGGCAGCTGTGTTTGAGAGATCAGAAAAGCCTGATTTCACTTTTCTACAGAGTCTTAATGCTTCAGGATGGGATTAACCAAACCATCGGAAGACGTTCCTTGAGTATATGTCTGCAGTAAGCAGCAAGCTAAGGATGCATTGTGAATTTCAGGAACTGATAGATCGTAAATATCAAAATTTGGTTTGAGAGGCAAAGTGTCCAAGAGATCTTACCACAAATTTAATATTTCTTATGTTTTGTATTCTCGATTGAAATTCATAGAATCAGTTGCAGTAATACAGTACCCTATTCAAATAAGACCACAGTAAGACAAGACTATATGATCATGGTTACAGTGTAGGGACAAAGGCAATACTCTTTGCTTAAAACACTAGTGATCACAAAGAACAAGACACCTATTTCTGCCTGTGGATCATAGTCTACAGCATTACTTGCAGCTATCAAATTCTTAGAGACATGTTTAAACATCATGTCAGACAACAAATTTCATTTGATACATTGGATAAAGAATACATGTCCACATGAGCACTAGGAGATTAAAATTGAGACTCTAAATGCTGTAGGCTACCTTACAGATGCCCAAACGATACCACAAAAGGTTATTAGTTTATGTTTTTGACATGTTTTGCCCTACAGCAAAGTAGAGAAGACATAAGGATAAAAAGAGCATTGTTGTTGAATTCTTGTAGGCACTAACCCTTCTCGTTTCATAGTAACATCACCCTGTTTTATTAATTCAGCACAGAATGAGGGTCATCATGGGGTTTTCTCTGATTGGAGCACAGACAATGGTGGATAACACAAAAGGAAAAATGTAAAATGCTGCCCATGTTCAAAAGATAATTTTTCAACAAATCCTTTTTAAAATGACAGTTGCAATAGTTCTAATTTTTTCAATAATGTTAAAATATTAATATACTACTATCACCATGCTTACATTACATTTCACACTTCATCTTCTATCATGTTGCCTTTGTTTTAAAAGTATACCATGAATAGAATACATTTTATTCTGATTAATTCTAATGTATCATATTTGTGATGGTTATAAAATTTGTGATTTTTCTTAAAAGGAGGAATTAGGAAAATAAGGGAAATATTAATATAGGCCCATGCGGTATTGTCTGTAACTTAATTGCTATGTCAATATCTTTTCTTCATCAAAAAGGAGAAAATGTTGCTCTAGAAGAGTCATTGTGTTGGTTACCTGACGTTACTGTCAGAAGCCAATAAAGAAGACATCCATCATCAGCACCCATAAGGCCAGTTCCTGACACAGATGTACGATCAGAAAGACTCAAGCACAAAGGAACACAAGTCATTACAGGACAAAAGTTGAAACATTACAATCTTGTTGATTGCTCAGCCTGTAAAATAGGAGACTGTCTGTGCTTGGACTGTCTAGTAGAGGTCAGGTGTGGACACTGTTTGCTAAGCATGTTCTCCCACCCTATCATTCTGGGAGTGATAGTACAAGGTCATGTGCTGGCTGTGAACGGCATCCTGAGTTGTAGACAGTGGAGACAGTAGCATATATTACTCTGTTAGTCCTTGGTGGTTCATCGTGTGCACCAGGTCAGGGATTGCAGTTCACATGGCTGCAAGTCATGGATAGTAAGCATTCCTCTGGAGAACATCCCCTGCATTCACAGACAGCTTCCATAAAATGCATTTATGATTATTACATATGAATTTCTCAGAAATGAACTCTCTTTGCCTCGCACAGTCCAGGACATCATAGTTTTACAATGCAATATGCATTTAAAAATAAAGTTAATTAAATAAATTAATTCAACATATTACTTCTACTACCGCAACAACTTCTACTACTACGAATAATAATGATGATAATGATAATGTTAATTTGATGTTTTCTCTGGTGGTCTCAGGGTTCTTTAGGGAGAATATGAAGTAGCTCACTGAAACCCTTAAAACCCTGAAACATCTCAAAAGGCACAACAGTGTGAATAATTACAAGGATTTTACAGCTTTCTGTGATTTCTCTGATATCAAATTTATCAACCTGTACAACAAAAGGTGGGATCAGCGAAGCACTGTTCTCATAAATACCCGCTCACAACAGCTAAATAAATAAAATACTAAAAAATGTAATACATAACTGACTAATTAAAAAATGCCAGGGGAAAGACTGGAAAAAACAGAACATCAGTACATGAATAATAAGAACAATAACAACAGTAATTTAGACCACCTACCGTTAAGCACAAACAAGCAATAGAAGCAGGTGCTGTTGCAGTGTGACCTTGAAAATAGCATTGGGATGCAGTGCTGCGCTTCACTGCCCTGAGTTCTGGGAAATTCCCTTGGCATTTTCAAAGCATGTTAGCGCATGCTGAGTATACTAACATAACAGCAGTGGCACATGCTTTTTAAATATTTAAACTGTGAAAGCATACATGCATGCATTTTCTCAGAAACGTCTCCAAGAGGTTTCAGATTGGATCTCGAGGCGCCGCATGACATCTGAAAATGGCTATCGGTGAAAAAAAAAAAAAAACAAAAAAAAAAAAAAAAGAAGAAGGAGGAAAATCAGAAATGTGAAATTGTATCAGGTGATAATATCATAAATTGGACCGTGTAGCTGCAAAAGTACATAACCCGCCACCGGGGAGGTGAGTGCCTGAATGCATAGAGAAATGACAAGGGTAAACTGTCTCTGACCTGCAGCGAGCTGAATGGGCTCTTTCATCTTCCCCTAAAGCATTACACAGCATAAAATCACAGTCATAAATGAAAAAAATGTGCCCCACAAGTGAATGCCTCATAGCATTGCAGGCATAGGTGACCACCAAAAACAATAAAGAATCATACATTTCTTGCCCCTTCCTGTCTATCAGACTGAGTGTGGGGTACCCACATCCTCCACTCCATGACAAACACCAGCAGGGAGCACCTGGTGCATAAGTGATGAGTGAACGATGATGACTTTGACAGTTGTCGCATAGCAACTGAAACATGGGTTATGTCAAAAAAAATTCAAAGGATGTAGTTCTTGTGGGAGAAAGAGAGGAAGGGAGGAAGAAAAGAAACTATCTAAAGGTAGAGTTATGTGCTAATGTTTACTGAAGTATTACTTTATTTTCTACTTTATCAAATAATGGGAATGATAACATGTTGTCTGTCTGACTAGCCAATTATCATTTGCTAGGTAGTCTTTGATTGTTGTTATTAAGTTCAGCGAGGTAGTTAGCTTTGTTGCTTTTTACTATGTTATTACCAAAAGCTTGTCTATATGTGCCAGAATTACTTGGGTTGGCTCTGATTAGGCAACAATACAATATTTGTCCGACACTGCAAAGGGATGGCTCCATCAGTTAAAAAGAGGGAGGCGGAGGAATAGGAGTCCTAGTATACTAGGCTTGCTAACATGCACACTGATACGGATTATGAGGTTTGTCCACCAACACTGTTGCAATTCAGTGCTTTTATAGAGATGACAGTGCACAGGTGACATCAAACACTGTTTAGCACACTGTCAGATAAACCATTTTAATGCCAAATTACCCATTTCAGATGAAGAAGTAGAGGAAGTTCAGGTTACTGCGTATGCTCTAGTGCTTAATGCAGTGTCCTTCTTCAACCCAGACAAGCTATCTCAGTGAATATTTACAACACGCAGGTCAAGATGACAGGTTTTTTATTTTTTAACAATGGTGAGACCTGCTTCAAATGGCTTCTTCCTTAGTTTTGTGCATATGGTTTACAGATTACTGGAATCCACACAATATCTTTTGCAGTGTTTTGATATTGTTCTTGTCCTCCATACACATGTCCAATAATTACTTTGATATATTATTTATTTATTTATTTATTTCAGTTTGACAGTACACAGATTCTGTCAGAGAGGTGCGGACATTGACCTCTCAGGTCACGAACTGTAAAAGTAGCAGAACGAGGGAATCAGAACAGGGTCCAAACACTTCTCCACGATTTAATGAAGGGAGGAGAGGATCCCAAGCTTCACGCCATTGCCCTTCATAACTCCTTAGTGAACACCAAGCGCTATCATCAAAGACTTTGTGCTTTGATCAGTTCTTCAAAAGCCTTTTCTGGCCTCTTTTCAGTGGCTGATATGAAGGATTTTGACAGCATAGGCTATCTGCCACCAGCGATAAAAAGGCTCACATTCTCCTCATTGCGTTTGAATTTTCTTTCTGATCGGGAATTTATGTATTTATGCTTTATTTGTTTAGATTAGGTTTTAGGAATCGACCCTCTGGCAAAAGATGTCTGTTCACTCTATTATCTGCGAATTTTTTGATGTTTTTGACATTATTATGAATAAATGAAAGTGTCTCTACCTGGAACATTTATCTTTAAGGCAAGCGTTATCCTGCAGAGCTTGGAAACTGTCTAAGCAAATAGTGTTGTAAAACTGCAACAATAGCAATGCATAATACATGAAGAACCTCTAGTCACTGATATGTCCATTTTTTTAAAAGGCAAATTTATGAAATTAAAAAAAAAACAAAAAACAAGATATACTAACAGCTTGTGTGCCTGAGATTTCCTTTTATATCAGATTAGAGTGGCATTATGTTTACCCCATCTCATTTCTTCTAATGACAGTTTTCTCTCTCGTAGAGAAAATTGCATCTATTAAACACTACCATTTCAGGCAATCATCATAATCTAAATTCAATTTATGTTTCACGTGTACGTTATGGGCCAAGCATTAACTTTACATAGAGATCAGCCTCCATATATGATTTATGAAACTTCATCAGCAACAGAATAGATCATTCTTCTCAAACTTAAATGGCTATCAAGGGCTGTCCTGCTCTGATTATCACTGCGAAAGAAATGTTTATTAAGGGGAGATCAGAGAATTGTTTTATTTTACAGTACGCATGTTTAAATATTAAGGCCATGCAACTAATTAAACGTAATCAACTAAATATTAAATCCAACATTAAATATGTTTTTTTCTTTCCTACACATAGAATCACAGATGAAAATACACAGCAGTCTCATGGTAATGCATTAATCCTGAGACAAATCTTAGCAGGACAGTTATTTGATAAAAACAGAAACTAAAACATTACATTGTAAAACAGTCATATATCTGTGACTGCACAATTACACACATCAATATCTATTTCATAATTGCCAGTGGTTTGGAATGTTGATTCAAGTACAACTTAAAGGGATCCCTCTCTTGAACATGAATGGACAATATATTTACGCCTTTTGATAAGCAGAATGCATCTTTATGGGATGGGATATTTAATTGACTGTAGTATAAAAGAAAGAGATTTGGAACACCAGGGGGCAATGTCAGAGAAAAGTGACAGCGTAGGCTGCTCAAATCCACACTGCTTTTCTTTATGTCCATGTCCCTTTTTGAGTGTTCGAGTTGGCATTTCTTGACATGGTTTGAATTATGTATTTTGCCTAAATTTAAGTCAAAAGTCAGCTAGGTATAAATGCTGTTGAGAATTTCATTTAGCTATTCTGCTTAAACCGCCCCCCCCCCCCTCGCCCACCACCTACACATACCACACCCCTAGCTCTCTCTTTCACCCCTACTGTGCAACTTCTCTCCTTTTGATTCAACAACCGCAGTCCACAGTCCTCTCGTCTTAGACTGGAATTCATATCTATCATGGGAAAGAGGCCAGTCATTGATCTCCTTGCCTGCCAAGGAACATCAACAGCATCAACCTCCTACATCATCAATAGTTTAATTCAACTTAATGATTACTTTTTGGTCTGGAGTACAGCTGATAATACCATTGGCCTCATTAAAAGAAAAAAAAATGGCCAAGGTTCTTGGTTTGCCAAAGCAGACATTTCCTCTGCACTCAGGGTCATGACCCTCTACTCTGGCTTTTGGGGTATTATCTTTCTGCTAGACTAATCTTTGCTTGTAAATGTGCTCCCAAGCTTTTTGAGTGTTTTCATAAATAGTGTTTTGAGTGTTGTGTTACATTTTGTTTTGTTCTGCCCTGTATCCTCATCAGCAGCTACCTTTCCTCCTGTGTGATTCACCACCTTC
Organism: Chanos chanos; assembly: GCF_902362185.1. Lineage (NCBI taxonomy): Eukaryota > Metazoa > Chordata > Actinopteri > Gonorynchiformes > Chanidae > Chanos > Chanos chanos. Next base: position 29,909,012 of record NC_044502.1, read on the forward strand.
ATGACCTCCTCACGCCAGGTCTGTACACCTCACTGGCATCTGTTTCATGGGAAAAAATTTCAGGGCCTTTCATTTGCCTTTTCCTCAATGTCCTTTTCAACACTGAACATTTTAAGCATATGTACCGAAGGAAAAGGTAGACAGGACTATAACCTTCATGGCTGGCTTTTTCAATGTTCTGTCCTGCTTAAAACGCAATCTCCTCTCTTTCCCCTGGCACCACAGTTTTCTCCTGAGAGTCTTACCCACAAGGCTGACCTTTCATTTCACATTTGCTCTCTGCATCCGCATCCTTTGTTTCATGCTTAACGGATCAAGAGTCATTGTCTGAGGTCTTACCTTAAGACATGCACCTCTGTTCATTGACAGAGCAGGGTGGTATGGTGGGTTTTATCAGGGCGACCGATTTGCTGCTCTCTGGCCAAAAGAGCTACACTGACTACCCCCCACCCCCCAATTTACCATCTACCTTATTCAAGCTTTACCAGTGAACTAACTGTAAAAGACTTTAAATGGAAATCAAAGCCTTTTTTAATCCATTCCAACAATACAACGACAGCGCAAGGAATCAATAACGCACACTATTTTGTCATTGCTTAGATGTCTCTCTCTGTCCTTGATTTCGGGCATACAGCAGCTTCACCATTAAAGCTACACATATTGCTGACCAAAACAACTTAATGATCAGAAGACTCTTCTGTGGTGAACTGACTGAAGAGGGATAAGGAAGCCCTCATATCCTGTCGGTTTCTAGGAGACACCAACCAGTCATTCCTGCCGTCTTATCTTGCTTCTTCTGCTGCCAGCCTGGAAACAACCTGCGTGTTTACACCATTAAGGGGGTTGCCTGCAGAGATAAAAAGATTATTAAAATATTTACAGATTTTTTTTAAAACTTGTTATTTGTGGTTCTCAACGCTGTCCTTATTGAACGAGGGGTAAGAGCTGTTGAATGTTCAACTATCTAGAGTATTCCAGAAAGGAGGGATTTTCTACAGTCGTCTGAGAGTGCAAGAGTATAGAGATAAGATTTTGCCTTTCCGGTCAGAATCAGGTGTTTACTTCTTAATTTGCTTAATATCTGCCAGTTAGAGGCCCCATCAGTTAGTTTTACATGTTTCTTTCATGAAGAAGCTTAGACTGTCCAGGTGTAAGCCCTTAGGTAGATCTACTCTTTGTGTTAAGCTGTGTCTAAATCACAGTTAAATCATAATTAAAAAGAAATGGTTTGTGACAAACTTTAGGTCAGAAATAAAGGAAAGACAAGATTAACTCAAGCCTTGGTTGAGATCATTCAGGAAACCATGTGTGTTATATTCTTCACAAAATCTTGTGAAACTGTAAGTTTGATTTTAAGGCTTAGATTTAAAAAATGCCTCAAATTCAAACCGGAGACTAAACAACCAAGTTACAAGCATGCACGCCACAGGCAGTGATGATGTATAAACATAGTGAGAACGCTGTTAATAGGAATAGACTTCACAGAATTTTTAATCACTTGGTCTAGTTGGATTATCGGTTGAGTCAGGTTCATACTGAGATATATTTCTTTTAATTACAGAGTTTAGAGTCTAGATTCTGGTCAGGAATGATTACCGACTCATATTTAGGTAATCCAACCCAGTAAGAAAAGAGATGAGATTATCAGGAGCGTGGGGTAGGACAGCTGGACAGCAGTAAGCCCTACGCATGATCAGCAATGAATTATTACCATGACTTAGCTCTAACACTAGGAATTCAAAATGATTTGGGACTGAGTGGGAAACTATCACAGAATCATAAAGGTTGCATTTCAGAAATATCTCAATCAAGTAATTTACCATTTACCAGGAGACAACCATAATGTCCTTTTCAGCTTCTTGGACCAAGGATTTTAACCACTCTTGGGATGCATGCAGCCAATTTGCTAAAATGAAATGCTTAAATTAAATTAAATGCTCAAAAGAAAATATCAAAATAACAAGTTTACATGTCATGCATTGCTATGTATTTATATAATTCCTTCTTTGTTTCTAAACTGTGGGTTCTGAGAGGCCACATCCCACTGTATTTCACCCAGAATTATTCAGGCAATGGTCGCACATATGAATGTGACTGACCTAAACTGATTGGATTATGGTTCCATTTTTGTCAAAACCACATAAGCTGTATTGGTACATTTTGGAGACAGTCTGAAAGTGACCTAACATAACCTGGTAAGAGACCAGACTGGAGACAGACATAGAAAGGCTCTTTAGGTTGCCCAGGGACTTGTGCCTCAGTACGGATGATTGGAGCTGCTTACTGTATCAGCTTGACAGAGCTCCATTAGGGACTCTCCTTCAGTTTGTTAAAGCTCAGGACAGATTTTGTCCCAGCTTGGCTCCTCTCCTCAGGCCACCTTCTTAAACAGCCAGCATTGCAGATACTCAAAGACAAGTGTAAAAAGCCACATTGCTTCAGTGTGGAGTAACGTGTCTGTGGCACTAATCCTAACAAATTTAGTTAAACGGAGAGTTTTGTGCTCACTGTTGTGTCCTAAATGAGTCTGGGCATCAGACGGTCAGTCTCAATGACTCTCTCTGTCTTAGTCTGAAGAAAAGAACCACCTACTGAACCTGAATTCTCCTGAAAATCCCGCAGTTCAGCCTCTGATTAAAAAGTGTGGTCTGTAACCTTGCAACTTGGCCAATTACAAGATGCTAATTACATACTATTTACCATTCACTTATTTAAATACATTACAGAACTTCCCATTTGCTGTTGTACTAAGTGAAACTGAGTGGAAAATGCATATGCCACCTGCTGACCGGGAGATTTAGTGTGTGAGTGTCAGACAGTGTTGTCTTAGGCATTTTGTGTTGAATTTTGATTCTGATTGTGACCATTCTGTGGTTGCATTTAATGCTGTATTTATGTGGGTTTAAATGTAAAAACCTTGAAAGTGTCGGTAAATGCTACATATTTTCAGTTGTGTTTATGCCAAAAGCCTTTTAGCATGCCAGTGAACACTGGTGTTATGTTCGTTATTCTCGAGGGCCTTGAATATTATCATTCACTACCAGCCTGTAAAGGACTTGTTTATAACATGACAACTAGTTTATAACATTTTCACTGTGTGCTACTGCAGCCATGGGTTCCAGTGCTCCTTCTGAGTGATGTTAAAAGATGCACTTCATTTCAGTGCACAGCTATGGTTTCTGTATGATTCTGACATAATGCATATATGCACTTGAGTTCACTTCAGCTGATTTTCACATGAACATCCAAATCTATACTTATCTCCCATGCTGTATTCTGTATTCTGTACACCCCCAAAATATATTGTAGATGGATTTCTATAGTGATTACATATCTATTATTTAGAACTGGTTGTAATTATTATATTTTGCACCTCTCTGGATCATTTCCTCTCTGGAAAATTAATCTTTTACATACATCTATTATGTATGTTCTTATGTATATTTATGTGTTCTGTATTTTTTCTTTAATATAAAATGACACCTTTATTAAATGGAATTTGAGCCGTAGACCAAGTTGTTGGCGGCTGACAAACCAGATCTATTACACGTTCTGATTCTCCCTGTGGTGACTTGATCAATATTGAATCAGCTCAAATATATTCTCAGGACCAAACTCGCCTCTGCATGACAAATATGGACAAATTTGAATTTCTCCCGGAGAGAGGAGCAGCTTCAGATTTACAGAGGAGTTCTGTTTGAGAGATGAAATGTGACAAAGGTCTGATGTTGTCCCCTGCCCGCAAAAAGCTGGAGTCGCTAACACAGATCAGCGTTCGGGAGGCTGTGATTTCGTGGCAGTGAAGGCTGCTGCATACTCTGGCCCACCAGCAGTGTTTAAAGCAGGAGTGCTCCAGTCTAGACCTGGTGATCTACTCTCCATCAAGATTTGGCTGCAGTCCAAATTCAGCAGTTATTCCTGATAGTAAAAAGTCTTCAAGAGCATCTGAGTATTAGAGTCGCCCTGTTTTTAGATCAGGGTCTCAGCTTGGTTTTGTAGGTGGGTAGATCTCCAGGACTGGACTTTGGCATCCTTGATTTAAACAGCATCACTAAGTGTAATCATTAATGCATTTTGACATGAAATAACTCAGTGACATCCTATGACAGCCAAGTATAGCATATACCTTTTGATTTTAAAATGAAGGCATTTTATTGCCTTAAATGTGTTGGTCATTTTATCTCTCAGGAATCAGAGAATGCAGGAAGCACACTCTGAAAAATTTTGTTTGTTCTGAGGTAGAACCCCCCACTATCTATTAGGATGTGACAACTTCAGCTGAATTCCCACAATGAATATTTGCCAATTTCACCCATGGTTATTAATTATGTTTATTCTCTTCTGACCTGAATGCAGTTTTATATGTCATGCATTAAAACTTCCTTAGCTGCTATAATCTGAAGTTATAGCATTTTATGAAAAGTTTTATTTGATAGTTTTCAGCAACCAGGTTTTAAATTCATATTCTCGAAACATGTAGTGCACTATGGTTGGTCTTTGTCAACAAAGAAAAAAAGGACCCCAAAGCTTCCTTGACAGCTCCTAAATATGGACAAAAATAATACCCATCAATTTATTACCCATGATAGTTTTAAAGAATTTCAAAGAGAAACAAAGAAAACAGATTCTTAAAAGTATCAAAGAAAGAAATCACAACTGAGAACAACAAAAAACAGGTAACTAAAACAACATAAAAGCACCATGTTTTCTTTGATTTGTTTTTGAACACACATCATCATGCCAACTGTTGATTCCAACTGATGATATGAAGAATATCTTTCACAAAACATCTAAATATTTTATCCATACACAGTGTACCAACCTATATTGTCTGTAAGTGATTTTCAAATACATCAAAACTACTGGTTTCAAACTACTCAAAAATGAATAAATTATCGGAGAACTGTTGCATTACACAGCACCAGGCAATGTAGTAGTACCGTGTATTAGTACTATGACTGTATTGCCATTACACTCAGTGCAATCATTGCTAATCAGCAGCAACAGAATACATAAATATCACCACAGTGTCACAAGTATTTGTACCTTTAAATCAACAGGGTGGCTGTTCATAAGATGGTGTACTTTTTTCTGTCAGTAATTTTTCTGTAATCATTGATAACATTTACAGTGATTAAAATGGTACTTTCAATGAAGGATGTGACAAAACTTTCAAACTTTAACAGAATGCTCTATTTTCAAGATCTTCAATATTGATTTAGAAGATGACCAAGAGCGTGTCACCATTAGTTGCGGTTAAATCTTTCAACCTAAGCTAGTTTTGATCTACCCATGTGAAAGAAGACAAAGGCACAGAGTTTGAATTTGAAATTGCACTTCACAAGCTGGAGGCCATATTACTTAGAAGTTCACAGAACAATTCTCTGCACAGGGTTTTCCAAAGCTTGTTCCTGCAACACTGCTTTCACAAGAGGACACTTTGCTTTTGCAAAATTGAAGGAAAATCTGAGATTTCTTCAGAAGTTTTTTTACTTAAATTGTTTGCCTTCTCTCAGTTCAATTTCATCTCTAGGCCCACCCAACAACTGATATTAGATTCCTCCTGTTTCTCATTCGGCCTTCTACAAATTTAACACCATTTGTTAGCACTGGCATTTACACAAAAACTGTCTGACAGTCGATTAGTCTTACCTCACCGTATAAACTCTGACCTTAATTACCATAAAACTCACAGATATGTTGTCTGCACTGTGTAAAGGCTGTCCAATTCTTTACATCAGAGAAAAGATATGAAAATTTGAAATATTGAACTCATCACCTCTAACACTCTGTTCTTATCTTTCCTGTCAAGCAGTCGCTATCTGGATTAAAAAAAAAAAAAAAAGAAAGCAAGCAAGAAAGAAAGAAATCCCCAAGTTCAGTTTGCAGAGATATGCCATGCATAACTCAGGCTGAAAGAGAACTTTGTTTACCAGTATAAACTCACATACTTTAGGGTAAATGAATGGAATGCGGAAGCTGAGTGGCAGGTAGGCTTGTGGGTGGTCTGTGGAGTTTGATTTTGAAAGAAGGAAATTGTTGTTTGAGTTTCTGTTCATGACCTCTTGTCACGCGTGCCCTCATCAGCAGTTCAGCCCTCTGAACAGGAACTGTGTCTGCCATGTTTTTCCCTTCAATTTTGCTGAGACAGAGCAAGAGAACAAGGAGAAGGGAAGAAAGCTGACCCTTGATCCAGGACAAATTCGGTTCTGGTAAAAGGACCTTTAGACCCCCAGCTTGCTTAGGGAACCCAGGTTTGATGGATATATAAACTGATTAAGGTGCTTTACCAATATCTGGACCAGTCAGGGTGCGCTGAGGATGAAATATTTTTGGACTAGTTGTATTTTCTTTGGAAACTTCTTGCAAAGCAAATTGTTCTGGTCCTAATTTGAGAGAAGATATTTTGAGTGCTGTATCATATTTTAGTTTTGAAGATAATTTATAAGAACTCGGAACATAAAAGACAAAACCTGACCAAATTTTGTCAGTTATTTAATGGTAATTAATCTGCAAAAACCTGTAATTTCTCCATTAATATATGAGATATATACTGTTTGTGTGGATTTCTTGCTTTTGTTTTATCTTGCCCTGTTAATTCATAATTTAGCATTTTCCTCAGATATGTCAGGACTGCCCCTCTCTGTTCAGCCCCAGAAATATAGAACAAATGAAACAATTTTGCTGTTGCCAAACATAAAAATTAAATCAAAATGCCCTGTATCTTCATGAAGCATTCCTATGCGCTGATATTGTTGCCCAAACACACCCCATAGGGTAACAGAACTGCTATATCGTACTGAGTGACAGTGTCCTTAATCAGACGACAGAAAAATATGATCATAAGAGAACGAGATCAGTCCGCAGGCTTCCCATGCTTTTCTTCCAATCACTGAATAACCAGGCATGACCAGGGAATCAATCCTCTGAAGCTTTTTAAATTACCTTCTAAAGCCAAAGTGCATGTTTTGTCACAGACTGCCAAGCAGTGAAAATTGATATTAAGAATATGGATTGTCGTTTGAGACACCCATTAATAACTCTGAGCGTAAATAGGTGGAAGCAATACAGAACCCCATTGATCTGTCCCCCGAGAAAAGAAAGCTGCATGATGGGAATCTGTCCCAGTTGGTGATGCGTTGAGTAACAGACCATCATTTATGCCAAGGAGTAATGAAAAATACTACACAGACGGAAGAGTTACTGAATGCAAGAGAACCGATCCAAAACATCCACTTTGCGCAGAATGAAACATTCTGTAAAATTTGCAGTTGTGAAACCATCTAAGCCATTTGAGCACAAACTGGGAGAAGACGGCATCTGAGTTGGTAACCATAACAAAACAACATGTATACTTCATATTTTATTTAAGCTCTTCACAGCCTGAGGAGACAACAAAAAAACATCTGTGAGAAATGATATTATGGCCTTCACATGAATGATGCGGCGACTTGCTTATTTTGTTGAGTGTAGTTTTTTAGGGATGTACCGGAATCTGAATACGTTATTCGGGAAATCACAAATAATTCGATGTAAACAGATATTTCTTCTACCTGAAGTTGCTCGTTATTATTAGGGAAAAAAAACATGTCTGCGCGTCAGCCATTATGCTTCATCAAATCAATTCATATCATTGTGGATGGCCACAAGATAAAAATGCCCATTTTGTTTGCAACACAGGACTTTGATTTCACTAACTAGGCATTTCATTCACTACACATTGTTGAAAAGTGCTAGATATTCTGTAATCTCCTTCAGACAGTTGATAAAACTCATTAATTAAAATAGTATTAATAAAAATACAAAAAATGGTATTAATAAAAATACAAAAAAAAAAGAGAGAGAGAGAGAGAGAGAGAGAGAAGAAAAGTGCAGTATGGGATTGTGGAACTGTATTTCATAATTCATTATATGCCAATATTAAATCAATGCTTTTAAGGCACAAAAATTGTATTGTATTGCCAATGAATATTAGGTTAGAAAATACAACATTTGCCCCATTTATGCGACTTCCGGTATAAAGCACGCCCACTTCTGGTCTACTATCCGAATACAGATACAGATAATTTTGTTGGCTGAACAGATACAGATACAGATAATGACATCTCTGTACAGCTCTAGTAGTTTCGAGGCACAATCTAAGCAGGTACCAGGTAAAAAAGGCATGAAGGTTTTCAGTCCAGCATTCTGAGCAGCCCAGTCAGACATCTCCGCAGTCAGTCCATCGAGACTTCCATTAGGCTTTTGATGCCTGTGCTGGCAATATGCTTGAATGTACACATATATGCAATATATATCAGGCCTTGACATGCCGAAAGTGCAGTGGAGGTGATGTACTGAGGCCAAATGGAGCATGATAGATACGGCACACACACATGTGCCCATAATCTGTTGTCAGTCAAGCAAGTCCAGTGCATGAAAAATGTAAAAAAAAATTTAAAAGAAAAATTTAAAAAACATATAACACGATATATAAAATCATATAGTATTGTATATAAAACATGACTAATGATTGCTTGCCATTGACTGTAAAAATAAAAATTCTAGGAACTTCACCCAGTCTGTAGTACAGATGTCACATGATATTTCGTTGTGACATTCACCTCAGACTCTAAATATTAATGGACTTTATGAAACGGAGCATAAATCACACTTAGGAGACATAAGTCATGTTTTAAGGATAGACGAAACCACCAGTTTGGATGAAACATTGCTTTAGAGTTTGATTATTAGCTTTGAAAGAATGAGAAGCAGCCCTAAAACACCATTTACTTTTAAAAATATGTTTTCCTTTTGATTTTCACACAAGTTCTTTACAACCTAATGCTCTGGTATATCTTTCAAGATGTTTAAAATTTTGCAGAGTGGAGTTTCAAATCAGAATTTTCGGTGGGATCTAAATGAACAAAGTCATAAACAAAGCCTTAGTCCCCTCTTAGCCATAGTGTAATTATTCAATTATCCTAACCATTTTCAAGCTCTTTATTGACTATATTTTGGCGCCTACTGAATCAGAGAGATCAGTGAAACAGTTTTCAAACAGGTTATATTTGCCAGAGAGCTGCTAACATGATCAAAAATTTCAACCAGTAAGATGTCTTACACTAGTCTGAGAGTTATGATCAGAGGACGTCTGTAAAATAACATCAGGAGAGCAATTCTGACAACTATGCAAAGTAAATGAATTTCATTCAAGTGCACCTGAGTGTATCCTTTAATTTATTCATCTTGTTATTCACTCAAAACTTAAGAAGAAAAAATCAAAGGAGGTAATCAAACCCCCCTGTCTGTCATTAAGAAAATGGAAAAATGTAGGTGATTGACTGTTATGTTGACGATGTAAGCAGTATCCATTTCATATGCGGATGGTGCCTCAGCCTTTTAATGAATGCCGGTGTTTTTTTTATAACTGAGAGCGAAAAAAGACCGGTCTGTTGGGGATTCCAGGTGATCAGGAGTAGATCAGCGCATGCCAAAATAAACAGCTTGCATTGAGCGCCAGAGATTTTTTGCTTTGATTGATGTTTTGATCTCGAGGGGTGATTGAAAAACACTCTCTTTGCATTCTCACCATCTCCTCAGGGACAGTCTTAAATGGTGAGCCGAACAAATGAAAATGTTTATCGTCCCCTTATCAAATTAAGCAGTCCATTGCACCTGTAATTGTTTATTAAGGCCTACAGATGAAATCACTTAATGAACCTGTTACCCGTTTTTAAGCTTTTTTTCCAATTAGGAAAAGCATTGACTCATGTCCTCAGAATGGTGTTCTCCCTGTTAAACAGAAGCTTAGGGAGAAACTTTTGGCAAAGAGTGTTCTCCTGTTGGTTCTCCTCCTGTGCCTCCTCCCTCTTTCCACTAACAGGATAACCACAGCGTCCCCTACTGCCTGTGTGAGTGATCCCCTATCTGCCCGGTTCTCAAGTAGAAAAATGTAGTGTTGCCAGAACAATTAGGCTACATTTTTGTGTCTTAAAGTGCATACATTCTTATATGGATCTTTGACAACACTGGGTGTCTATTGTGAAATGAAATTAGTGTACTTTTTTTTTTTTTTTTGCATTGGTAGAAATCTGCTTGATGATTATGGATGCAACATCCATATGATTTTATGATGTTTATGATTTTTCCAGCTGTGAGGCTATTTTGATCAGAAACTGGATGTAACAACAAGCCTGAAATGACATCATTCTCTCTAATGCATCTGAAAATGTGTCTATTTTAGACCATTTAAACCTCATTTGAAATTAAACACAGCGTACTGGTAGGATTGCTGTTACACACTTGGAATACAGATGTGATATTTGTCCAATTAGCCAAGAAAAAGCAAAGACTGAATGAAAAACTTATGCAAAAGCTCCTAAGGTCTTGTGTGATGAAAAAAGGGAAAAGAAGAGACTTCACCATCTGCAGCATAATTAAAATGGCAATCTTGCAAATCAGTCCATCCTAAATAACACATGAAATCATTCACCAGGCTGCTTACATGCCTAACACCCGGAAGTTAATCAGAGCATGTCTTCTATCAAAAAACAAACACAACTGTCCTGTGTCATCTTTCGTTAAAAAGATCTGTCTCTCTTTTTCGCTCTCAGAGAGAAAGCCAAATCACAAATCCATTGCGTCAGAATCAGAGAAAGGACATGTGAGCAAATGTGAACGTGCATGCAAACCATGAATGGAGCTGCTCGTCTGTGCAAACACAAAGGAAAAAAAAAAAAAACAAACTGGTGAAAACAACCTACTGTCATACACAGTTAAATGAGTGTGTGACTTTTCTGTCATGACAGAGGCTGTATGGGGAATCACTGCTCCGTCTTTTTCTTTCCATCTACAGATATAATGAGCCAGCAAAAGTGTGACACGTTTACTGAAAACTCAGTAAATTTAATATCCTTAACTCAGTTGTTTTCTAATTCACTGCTGCCTTTTGTTTCCAACTGTGTGCATTCCTTTTCATTCAGCATGTAATTACACATCCACGGTTCAAATGACGTCCATAAAAAAAAAAACAGAGCGCTTCCGTCGTGGCCGGCTAAACCCCAACAGAGCAGACCTTTAATGCCGAGATGGCTTTAATGACTTTTTAATGAGCTTTTTATGCTCTCAGTTTTAACGATGTACTTACAACAGCTCTAATCATTTTATTGGAGTGATGAATGATGGAGGAAAGGCTAACATTAATTTAATTTACTGCTCTATCTCCCCTTTTTTCCCTTTAAAAAAGCCCAAGAAGGCCAGGTGGAGAGAGGAGGAGAAAAGGGAGAAGGAGAGACCGAGAAAAAGACAGGCAGGTTGTGGGAATGCTCGCTTGGCTCTGTACCATTCATCACTCACTAAAGGCAGACTGTAGAGGCAGGCCCAGACTGGAGCTCTACCCTAGTTTTTGGCATATACATTCTACTCACACAGCTCCCACATGATTCGTTAGTGTCTGTGCTGATTGACAGAAACATTTCTCAGTGGATGTACTGGGAACTACACACCTGAATCATCTCCTTACATTATATACAGGGGCACTGGAAATAGGGGGGGCAGAAGGACGCATTCACCTCAATTTTACTTCATTTATACAAATCGTCCAACAATGACAATGTTGTGTCAGAGAATTTTCTTGTTATGATTAGATTAAGTGCCAAACCATTCTGCAATGTGCTTCCTTCCTGCGGAATCCCATCCCTCACGTCTCCCATCATTCCACACTCTATGGGTTTGTTTTGATACAACATTAACATGACAGTAAATGAAGGCAACCTTAGAGCAAAGTAAGTAATTAAATTCGCTTGGGGCAGTTCTGTTCACCCAGACCACATTGTGATGGTATTAATAAAGAAACGATTTATAGAATTTATCTCTTGTCGTGCCATTGCTTTGATAATAGTTGTTTAGTTTCTTGTTTAGTTGTAGGCTGTTAATTGAGTAGGCTATACAGGGTATTGGTTGTGTAACATTTTGTTTGCAAATATGGCTTCAAAATGACCCAGCTAACAACAATAAACCATGCATTTGTTTTCATGCCATTAAAAAATAAATCATCACTGATGGCCCAACCCAAGCATGGCTTACGTGGTTTCAAATTAACAAGAGTACATTCATAGAAAATATTTTAGTGTAGGCCTGCTATTAATAATCTAGTTGCACCTGTAGCCCTGTTTTCCAGATTGCTTCTTTGGCTATATAGCATCGGGAGCCCTCCCCCCAAATTTGTCCCCCTCCCCTGAGAGTTAAACCATAGGCACTAATCTTTTTTGGCATAAGAAGTACTTGCAGCATCCTATCCTCTACTTGCAGAAAGGTGAACATTAGCACAGAAGCAGGTGCTAGTATGACAAAAATTAGTTTGTTCTCGTAGAAAAAATTGGTCCTCTGGAGTTATGCTAAAGTGCACTGGGAGGGCTAAAAACAAAAAAATTGTTGGGAGTATTGTTATAAAGTGAGCGGTTTCAGCACCTGGTACTGACTGGAAAAGGGCATTAGCAATCATTTGAAGTCAATTACAGAAAAGCCCTGGTGTTGGTTTAAAAATTTCTATGGGATAATTACAGTCGAATTACAATTCATAATCATTATGATACTATGTCGGTAATATGATATGATAGTTATGATAGCACTTAGAAGTCTCCATGCTGATCTTAACAGTTACACCAAAAACTCTTTATTGAATTTATTGATTGACTTGGACCTGTTATCTGTGTAAATTCATATTATTATAAGTTGTTGGAGATGTGAAAGCATTTTAAAGAAAGAAAAATCACACTTCTGTTTCAGAAGTAAGGACTCAAAAGCTATTATGTCCTCAAAAGCATTAGACCTGTACACACCAGTGGCACCTGTAAACAGAGTGTATTTTGACATTGAGCTACACTTTGGGCCCTGAGGAAAAGAGAGGAACCACAACTTCAAAGCAGACTCATTTCATATTTTCAGAGTTTTCAGCGCATGTTACTTAGCAACAGTGGGGACTAAAAACCAGCTGTTAACTTAGGAACGCACCACATGAAATTAACAATAAAGGTTTTGGCATTGAAATGTAAAATATCATAATCTGTTGCACAAGAAATTAGTATCATATATTAAATACATTTTGATAGAAAAAATATACATTTGCAAAAGAGTAGTTATAAGAATAAGGACTACTGGTAATCATGTTACATTAGATCTAAGAGCACATTTCAACCATGCCAGTATTCATAATATGGCATAAGCTTATATGCCTTACTGCTTTAATGTAATAGTTGTCAGACATCTGTCTTGACTGGTCCTTTTTCACTCCTTAAACAGAGTAATTTAAGCTAATACAACACTCAGATTCAATTACCGTCTGACTGGGTCGAGTGAATGGCAGACAAAATGTCAGACTTCTACATCACATCTATGGATCAATAGCTAAAATGAAACAAAAAAAATAGTCAGAGAGCATGATGACAGCTCAACTATGTAACCACTGAAAGCTGAGCTTTCAGAATTTAGCAAACAATAGAAGATAATACTGAATAACTCACTTCAAACCAGAGAAGAGTTCTAAAATTTAACCTCTGAGTTAGCATTTGTGGCTTAATGCACTGCATCTCAGGGAAAAAAATCAATGTAACACACAGATTCACTATTAAGGTCTTCAGGTTACGTGTTTTTTTTGTTTTTGTTTTTTTGGAACCATTAATAGAGGTTGGTGAAACAAGCGGTAAGAGGAGTGATGACACTAAAAGGAACATGGATAGCTCGGTCAGTATCATCAGATTTTTAATCTGAGAGTCCTGGGTTCAAGTCCCTGTGCAGCCCTATCTCTGTTTGTGTGGGTAGCAGTGTCCTAAAGGTTAGAGAAGTGGGCTTGTGACCAAAAGTTCGATCCCCTGGACCAATATGGGCAGGGGGGAGTGAATGAGCAGTGCTCTCCCCTTTCCCCTCCCTTAACACCCATGGCTGTAGTGCCCTTGAGCAAGGCACTTAACCCCCAACTGCTGCATGGTGAGTGCTGTGGCTACTTCAGGTCTAACTTAATGTGGTCCTAAAGACGCACAATTTCGTCCCACTGTGTGTATGGCTGGGATGACAGTAAAGAGAATTTCATTCAGTCATTTAAACAAATGTACAGCACTGAAGCTAAATAATAATAAAAAAAACACCTCACAATAAGAATAGCAATGACATCACGTCAAAGCACATTTTGAAAGAAGATCTGATCTGAATGAGAGAAAGAATTCACAAATATACACGATCTTTTCTGACTAATACAGGTCAAATCAATCACTGGTACATTAATTCAGTCACTGTTTTGAATTAACTTAAGTTCTACAGCCTCGTTGAGAAACATGTTCCATGAACCGGTTAACATTTCATCATGTACAATGTATTGATTCTGTGCTAACTTAACCCACTGGAAGGTATCACAACAATTCATAAGAAAAATGATTTTAGAGTGTGCATATATTTTGACTGACTCTTAGTGACTGAGTCTCCTCTTATCACAAAACAGTACATGCTTGCTGTGAATAATAGTATCCCAAGAGAAGCCAAATGTGCAACAAAGGCCCCCCCACACATAAACAAGAATAACTTCCGCTTTGACTTCAGCTGTTCTTTTAATGTGCCTTGGACCTTTTCAGTTTCTTAAACAGCTTTGTTCGTCATCTGTAGCGTAAGAAGAAACCACAGCAGTCCAAAAAGAGAGTGATGCAAATGTCTTTCAGCCCCTGCGCCCTGACATACCTTTGTTCTCAGTAGAGAATTTAATCATGCAAATTGATGGAGAAAAGAAAGCGAACTGGAGAGATTACTGTGCTAGCAATTAAACACCCAGCTGTTCCCATTGTGATGCAAAGACTGCAGCATGTGGTGAGAAAGTAACCTTTAAAGACACAATAATCTTTGTATCTCTCCTTTAATTCACCTCCTCCTTCTCTATGACTCTCGAGGCATCCCACTGTTGGTGGTCATATGCTATAGGTTTGTGCTTGAACAGCATGAGTAATCTTTTCTTTGTGAACTAAGACTTCTGTCACACAAAGTGTTGCTCTCAGATCTCGACATATTTACCTCCAGGCTAAGATGAAGGATCTCTCTAAGAGCTGTGTGCTGCACTGTTTTGTATCAAGGTTTTGAGACCTCTCCTGTTTTCAACCAAATCGTGTTTAAGGGGTTTTGAGCTGATAACACTTTCATTTGTGGTCCTTTCATTACCTTGTGTCTCTGCTAAGACTGATCTATTGACTTAATCATGAATCACTTAGAGGAACCCGCCATACTGTCAGCTATGCAGAATTCTGACATAATTTATTTTGTTCAGGAACAAAAAAAAAAGAAAAGAAAAAGAAGTCATGTCTGGTACACAAAGCTGGCTGTTTGTTTCTTTAGTGAGTATATGCAACCTCTCTAATTAATACTAGGATCTATTCTTTTCAAAGGAACCATGTAAATCCTCATCTATATGATTGTTATTTGACACTGATGAATTCAGTACTTTTGAGTTAGTCAGTGTCAGAACACAATTAGAATACTTTGTTCTCACACTGTTTAACTCTTTCCCTCTCTTCATGAGCAGTCATATTTGTCTATATATATATATATATATATATATATATGTATGTATGTATGTATGTATGTATGTATGTATGTATGTATATTATATATTAAAAAAAAACTCCAGGTCTTGAACCAGCATTTGTTCCCTTCAGAATGGCAAGGATGATTAATCATCTGACAGTCAAACTGCCGAGTCATTCATGACCTTTCGACCAAAGACATATAAAACTTCTTAATATGATGACATCATCTAGCAGAGCAAAACCTTTGACACGACGGGAAAAAGTTTCACTCAAATATGTGAACCGAAGTTCATTACCTTTTCTTTTCTTTTTTCTTTTTTTTCTTTCTTTCTTTTTTTTTTTACAGAAATATATAGTGTGCTCTCATCTGTTCAGCTGTTTGATGTCTGTATAAAGAAAAAAAACAAACAAACAAACCAAAATTATGCAAATAGCACAGATGTTGTATTATTTTTGATTTTGTCACTTCTGTCTAATTTTGAAAAAAACAAAACAAAACAAAAACAAAACAAAGCAAAACTCTGCGCTGTTTTCATACATCTGTCAGTTCAAATGTTTCTGTTTTGCTTATATTGGGGAAACCAATAATCTTAACAGATGAAAGAAGAGTGTTTGTTGAAAGTAACTTGTTTTATACACACACTGGTAATTCCATGTCACAGAAGTCAACATGGATCTATTGTGTTAGACCATGTGATTTTGATTCAGTTTCTCTCATGTTTAAACACTAGAACATTATTACTTCAAACCAAAACACAGAGCCCTGCAAAACACAATATAGAGGCAACAACAGAGTCAAGGACACATGGCCCAGAAATCTGACAAGGCTGTTTGTAACTCGTGACTGAACTCTAGATCTGAATGAAAGCAACTGCAATGTATATCTGGCTTAGAGGAGCCACAGAAACTTCAAATGGAATTCTAAAGTTGATCTCAGCATATGGTGAGATGAAACGCCTCTGAAAAGCCTCATTCATTTCACTGAACATAATCACTTTACAGGTTCAACCTCTGGATCTAAATGATTTCTTATTCCATCATTATGTATGTTGGCATGGTTTTATGCAGTTGCCAAGGTGATTTTAGTTAAAAGATGCAGCATGGCTCAAGGCAATGAAATAACTGAAGAAAACCATTTATTATGACACACTTAATGCATTTTTTAATGGAGATCAAAATGATAGGGGGCCAGTATTCTCGATATGTGGGATTCCACAGGTTGTTTGGGATGCAGATATAATCTTTTACAAAATGATCATTTTATCTGCTCCATCACAGTCGTTTTCCCCATTCATCCATCTTCACTCCCTGATGGTGAGGGATTTCATTCCTTTTTTGTTTTTTTTTAGTCTTTGCCTGGGCATAAATATAAGACAGAAACAGTACTGGTTGGGTGCTAAATTGTTTCGTTTTAGTTGCTCTCCACGACATAACCCAGGGTGTTACTACTCGATGCAAATACGACACTCACTGTCATTGGAAGCATTTTTAATTTCCATTCCCCCTTCATGCAATGACTAAATGATCTGATCAAACACAAGAGTTACTATGTTCATGTCCCGCGCATCTCTCTCAGTCTCTTGTATGTTGCTGTGCACTCTGGTAGATACGGTCTGAACAAACAAGCCGTGATGTGTTCGGATGGAGGATGGGAAACTTTGAACAATCATTCCTTGTAATTGACTGAGGCACTTTCCAAGATTAAAAAAGGCATGTTTGTTAGGAATAACAACCAGTTATGTGCATGTGAGCCTAATGTCACGTTGATATGTTGTAATCAAGCTAGCAAGACGTGATGTAAAGGGTTTGTTATAACTTAAAAGTAGCAATAGTTTAAAATAAAACCAAAACTAAACATTTTAATAATTAAATGCTTCTGAATATGTCAACACTTCAAATGTGTTAGTCTGTAAGAACATATGTATTTTTGCATGAAAAAAATGTGACAATACAAAGATATACTTTGTTAGGTTTGTGTTACATAAATGTACCTCAAAACAGCATGCAATGAAATGAATCCTCAGTGCCACTCAAAACAAATGTTCTTTTCACGAAGCCATTTTGTCATGTTTGAAAAAAAAATACTGTTCTGTTCTGAAGTTCATGGATGAATATTTCATTATTTAACCTTTACAGTTCAAAGCATTGCCTGTTGGACTCGCAGAAAAACCCAATTAAATCACAATCTATTCTTTCAAAGCAAAGATGTGTCCGTTCCCAAGGATGAAAGAGATAACTTCAATGAACACTGACCTGCAATTGATTATGTATGGTGTTGCAAGCTGAAAATGGTAAAAGTTAGCACAATCTAACAGTGCTCCTTCATCCAAATAGGTTTTCTTACCAATGGATGACAGTCAGTGTATGTTTGAATCAGCTTTGAAATTCCCAAGAGCTGCTAAATGTCCAAACATTTGTTAGGCAGGAGACACAGTTGCTTTGGCAACATTTTATATGAAAGGGACTAATATAAGCAAAAAAAAAAAAAAAATTGTGAAATCTTATAAAATGTAAAATGTTATGAAAGAAAAAAATTTTGTTGTTGTAGCTTATTTGAAAATATTATCTCCAGTCTTACATGATATGGAATGTGATATACATTTCTCACTTTCTTTGAGGTTAGGACAGTAGGGTAGGTGTATTGTATCTGTTTTCTTAGTTGGTAACAGCCTGTAGTAAGGCTGAGAGAAGTTGCTCATCTGACTTAGCATGGGCAGTTCTGACTAGGGATCATCTCTTCCACTTGTGTATAAGTATGTGTTCAGTGGGTTGAAGTGTTTAGTGCTGGAAATGGGACAGGATTCTGCTATGACTATTAACTTCTCCTAGTATCCTTTTGTAAATTTATCTTCTTTTAAAAAAAATGTTTTTTGTTATCTAACTTTGAGTAATGGTTCATTTCCCTTTGTTGTCTTGGAATGCACAGGGATTAATATTCAAACGACTGAGTTTATGAGAGCTTTTACAAGACAAAGGTGGATATCTAAGAGTCTTGAATATTTTGCTCGGACATTGCATATCTAAATTCGGCTCTGTTCTTTCTCATGAGCCCAGTAAATGTTTGTTTACTGAGAGGCTTGCTAAAAAATGGACTGTAGATTGCTCCCTAACCCTCTTTTATTTCATAAAGCTAAACTCCTCCTGGGGCGTCCTCCTTATCTCTTCCCCACAATGAAGCAGAAGAGGGATGCACAGTCTCTTCCATATTACTGAGAATGGCGTCATCCAATACATTCAGTCACAGTTTAACTGACCTGGAACCATGTTTTTTTCTTTTCTTTCTTTTTTTTTTTCGTCTCTATTTACAATAACTGTGGCTGTTTGGACCTGTGCGGTGCCATGTAGAGCAGAGCTGACTCTTTGGATGCCCCATAAAATCACCTATTCTAACAACACAAAAGGGTCGGTTTTCAGTTTATGCTCCTTATTACTTATATCCCCAAAAAAATGTTTTCTAGATAAATCCCTGTATTAATCAGTATGTTTAGGCTACCTTTAGAAATACAAATTGTCAAATGACATGATTGAATTGCATAAATAGGCTCCACTGCCCGCTTCATAAATTCTTCCAGATAAATGAGAATGCCAAGTCTCACGTGCTTGCTATGCTCTAAAGTTTGCTCCTCTCAGCATTTCAGCCTCTTTTATAACACAGGTTAGAGTACAGACAGGCATGCTGAACACACATTAGCACCTATAAAATGTTCAAAGACAGGAACACTGATTATCAAGCGTATATTTTTCTGTCAGGTTTATTTGCACAGTGACCAAGTGCCACTATTACACTCCTCATGACCAGACATAAATCATATTATACATCACTGGGCCCCATCATCCCACTTTTTATTTCATCCAAATTACTGAGCATGCTCAACTTCTCCAAGTAACCACACTTCAAGAAATCACTCAGACCAGAAAAAACACAGGCTCCTTTACTTTTAGATGGAAGGGAGACATAAGATGTTGAAAAAGTCATAACTATATTCTTGTAACCCAACTAAAAATGTGTCATTTAGTGAGCTGAGAGTAAACACTCTATGGTCATGTGTTGATAGAGTATTCTTTACTGCGACACAACATCTCAATGTCTGAGACAGTACCATAGTGGATAAAGAGTGTTTTGGGGGGAAAAGTACTAGAAGATTAAATGCAATTTCTGATGATTCAGTATTTATGTGGAAAGATCGTCCTCTATTGGTGTCATTCAGTACTGTAGCAGTAATGTATTCAGACTGTAGAGTATTACCCACAATAGATGACCTTGGACATCCAAATATGCAAATCAATCTATTGTTTGAAAAAAGATCAGTTCTAATCAATCATTACTGAGTTGCTTTAATGCAATTACTCTTGTTTTGTTCTGTAGTTGTCAGAAATAGTCTTTCTTACTTACATTATCGTGATGTTGGTAGTATTTTCCAGTCTAAGATGGAAGGAGACACCCACTAAAGAGCTATACATAGTCCATGCTTGGCTATAGCCTGAGCTAATCCAATAAGCACTCATGTATAAAAATAAAAATTATGCACATAGGCAAAATGAATTATTCTATGTTCTGTCAAAGTAAAACATGGCAGGGGCTATAATCATGTTGTGAAACATCAAAGTTCTACAAAGACAGAATATGAAAATGCTGCATTTTACATATATACAAGACAACAAGGAAATATCATCAAGAAAACAGTCATTTACCTAATCATATTCATTACTACATATTTGATGATGATTATACCATGTAATCTGAGGTGCCTTTTTGAGATACTTCTGACAGATTCCTTGTTTGTTTCTCTATGCAAAACTACAGAGTTAGCAGTTGTTTTTTTACCCACAGTAATTTCTGTGAAACTATCAGTGTTACTTTTATTCCTGAGGTTTCTGTCAAATACGGTTTTGTTTGGAGACTTCATGCATGCTGCTTGTTGGGCCTTTGTTAAGTAAGTGAAATGTTTGTTTAGGGTACTTGTAAGGAATCAGGAAAGCCTAGTTTTATCTTCAAGATGTATTTACTGACAACAGCCCCAGTGTCAGAAACACACGTTCAGACTGGGTGCAGTCAGTCTGCTTGTCTCTACTCTACAGAGATCGTTCTATACACAGTTTCTCTTTCCTAAACACAGATGCTAGTAACATTCATAGCTGGATCAAGCAGACACTGGGCAAGACATACACAACAACTAGTCTTTATTTGGCACAATAGTCCTCAGTTACCTAGCCACTACTCAGTCAGGAATGACTGCCATATCTAGACACAACTTAAGTACTGTGTCAAATTGCATTATGGTTATAAGGAGATTAGCCATAGAAGCCATTGTTAGCATCTTCTGTGAAGGAGGAAACCAGGTGTGGTAACCCACGAATGCCACCACAAAGGAAAATGATTGTGCAGGCAAGGTACAAAATGCATACTTTATTCTATAACTACAAATAATATTGTGTCAATCACTATTTTAATGTCACGGTACAAACATACCATACAAAAACATGAATTATGGTGATCCAGTTAAAAAATAGCCATTACACAGATGAGGACCCACACATTTGTGGCTCTGATAATTTGTAAGATAATTTGTAAATTGCCTGCTCAAAAATGACTTAGGCCTATATTATCTTGCCAAATTGAGAACCCCATCTCAAATTCCTAGGTTACCTAAGCTCTCCACAACTGTAGTCTGTACTGAGAAGTCTGAATAAGGACCATAGAGGCTTAGACCTGTATGTTTAACTAGGGCTGTTGTTTTTTCTTTCTCTTAAGACCTCTGAGCAGACCACACATGACAAACCCATCAGTCAGCAAAACACTGCAAGTTTTCTTTTTTTCAATATGAATCCACCAAATGTGACTCGGATTAACAAAACAAAACAAAACAACAAAAGGTCATTTGTAAAATGTCTTATTTATTCAAAATGATACATCGCATGACATCAGTTTATGTTTTCCTCATGTACTCATTTTGCGAATAAACATCTCCACTATTACTGTTATAAGTTACGGCTCTCTTTCTTGTTGATGACGCAAAATAAGTCACCAACTGTAGCGGATTGTTATACGTGTGGGGATGAAAGAATGTCCGCTAGCATTGTCATGTCATGTACATGCAGGATCACAACAGCTGTTTAAAGGTGAGAAGAATTATACTTTCCTACTTCTCTTTCAA
The DNA here is from genome assembly GCF_902362185.1 of Chanos chanos. Lineage (NCBI taxonomy): Eukaryota > Metazoa > Chordata > Actinopteri > Gonorynchiformes > Chanidae > Chanos > Chanos chanos. The sequence goes on from NC_044502.1 coordinate 29,930,709, forward strand.
GTGCTCCTTCACACAAAATGGAATGGGATACAACAACCCAGCATGAAATGAAATGTATCTTTTTTTTTTTCCATGAGCTGAGACACTTCTGCATTGATGAAACCCATTTCAGAAATTCTTTTTTGAAGAATCATGTTTTTTTTTTCTTTTTTTGCACCAGATTGACGGACTGAACTTAAAACCTCACGGTATCAACTTCTGTCCCTATAACCTTTCTCTAGGTACAAAACATTTGCTCACTCTCCAAAAGCAGAGAACAGTCTAGGCAGATCAACACATTCTGTAACATACATTACATATGAACTTGCATCAATGAACTTATTTATTTATTTCTGGTGTGTTGTTGCCTATGGCAGACTGGGCACAGAGGGCTTTCACACTTAAAATATATTAATAACTATGCATTTCTAAGAGGTTATCTGTTCTGTCATTTGAACAGTACTAAATTTGAACACATCTGAAAGTACTAAAGAGGATCTTGATTATTTATTCTATGCAAGATGATGATTTTGATCTTTTAAAAGTCTTCAGATAGATTCACATCACTGAGCGACACATCGTGCTGCACAGAGAGAATTTTTAAAGTGTCAGAGCTTTGGTCTGAAATTACTAATGATGTGTCTGTTCATTCGAGCAGTCAGACCTAAAGCAAAGCATGCTTGTAAGCAATGACAGAGCCAATGAGACCTCTGCCTTTTTGTTACAAAAAGATCAGATAGTTAGATGTCTCTCAAATTTTTCTATTCTGTTCCACCCTCAGGATTTTTTTTTTTCAGTAATTTCATGTCAAGTCCCCATGGACAGTCTGTTTTTTTTTTTTTTCTTTTTTAAATATTTGATTAGTAAGACAGTCTAAACAGAGTTCAGGGATTGATTTGTATTCAACTGCACGTTTGTGGGAAATGTACAGAGAAAGCTAAACAAGACATTTCAACAAACCAAAAGTTTGCGGAGGTCTCATCATGTCACTCATAGCCTGAGGAGCCTGGTTATGCAAACGTTTTCAGATTAGAGATTTAATGAAACTGTCAAACTTGATTAGGTTTTCTAATGATGCCAGAATGCTGAGATTGTCAAGGACTTTTTATTGTACAACTACTTTGCCTGTCAAGGTTTCTCTAAGTCACTGAGACACTTTTTAGGAACATGGAATACATATGTATGTTTGGAGCATCAAATGTTAGACAGTATTTCACTGTATAAATTGGAATGTTGACACGTTTGACTTTTATAGCCCTAATCTTTTTTTTTTTTTTTTTTTTTTTAAGTGATGGTCCAATATTACACCTAAATACTTGATGTAAGGTGCTAAATTAATATGAATACTACATCAGTTTGAGTTGATGTAAGTTTCATACGGACAACAATCTTTTAACGTTACCTGTCAAACACACAAAAACGGACAGGTGTATGGTGACTCAGACAGCAGTGTTGTCATATACAGACATAATTATGTCAGCCATGTACAACTGAATACCAGGCCCTTGACCAGACTCGGGGGGTCTGAACTCTGATCCCTGTGGGCTCTTAATTCCGGTAACTGGGTTCAAAGCATGATACCTTTTTAGAAAATTTATATTTGGAAAGTTTAGAGATAAGAATATTGTCACCTGCTTCATCAAACACTTTTTAAAGTCTTGGAAGCCCCTCTAAATTTCCCTTGTCAGTGTATGTTTGTGTTCTTGTCAGAAGATAGAAATGTGAGCCATTTCTGGAAGACTTTGGTTGAAATCCAAATTGCAACTGGTACTAGTAATCACATATGTCAGTAGGTAATTTATTGGCTGCATTCAATGTCAGTTTCCCACCACTTTTTCTAAAACCTTTGATAGAGCTGTAAGGATCCCTGTGGTACATAATTACATGCTTGACCTGCAGGTATCATTCCTGTTTGTTTTCACTCTCCAGGGAACATTCTGGTAACAAAACTTTCCGGTAGGCTGGCTAATGACTGGTTCAGTTAGAATGTACCTCTTTAAAAATTCTATAACCAATATACAAAAATCTCCTTAATTGGATGCAGCCAATTTGTTAAGTATTTAAAGTACTTCTGTTTGATTAGAGCAATTCAAATACATTTTATTTTTTCTGTTTAATGATACTGGTTATGAAAACGCCAGTTGGCTTGAGATTGCTGGCAGGTCTCTTAAATGATTCAGTAACCATTAAATATGATTAGTCCCTTCCGTGGAATATCAGTTTACCTACAACTTAAAGTACCGTTTTCTTTCATGTGTGCTTCAGTATGAGTAAGCCATTAATGTGTTTAGAAATTGGAGCTGTCTCTTTTGCCTCCTATGTCATGGAAATGTACCGGTCAGCTTTGGTATTCCTTAACTCTTTTGCTACTTCATTTCTGAGCTCGTTGTACGAGATCATATCGATGTCTGACATATCCATTTCTACAGCAACTTTCATGAATTTGTTGGAAAGTACTTGGATCATTTGTACTCAAAACATTGTGCCAGGTCACTTTCCAAAGCTGCTGAATCCTGTTTTGCATTCAAGAGCAATGCCTTCACTAGTTTCCTCATTGCGGAAATCAAACTGTGATCTGACAATCTTGATAAGATTCTTAAAAATTTGTCATCTTCGGTTTCACAATATTAAATTGTCATCTTTAAAACAGAAAATGACTGAATAAAATAAATTTCACCATCACAAAGTATGTAGTTTCTTTTTTGGAGTACCAGTTGAACTAGTTTACATAAAAAAATAACCAAATATGTAACACTAATATTGGACAACGGTTTCACATTTATTAATTCAATTAGCAGATGCTTTTATCTGAAATGACTTCCAAGAATACAAACCAATTATCAGTGTTTAAACTGAGGAAAATATTTAATTTAATGAATGATTCAATAGAATGAAGCAAATTTACACATTTGAACTGGATGACTGTATGGGTTTTTCTAACATGGGAGTTTGAAGAACACAGTAAGAGAGAAAAATCCCCTCTATACAGAGGCATTCAAGATCTTTCATATCCTTTTTTGTCTTCCCTCAGGGACTACACTTCTTCAACTGAAACTCCCAGTTTTGAAAACAGTTCACATTCAAAGACCCGAGATGGTCATTGGAAAGGGTTAGTTTTATGGCCAAAGTGACCATTTCCCTCTTTTATGTCGTCTTCTGGTCATTGTCCTGCTGAAATATTGCTGAAACCTTAAGTGTCCTGTAAGATTTCATCAGGTTTTTGGCTAAAATGGTAATCCATGCAGTTTGTGACAGTGCTCCAGTTCAGTTCCCAGGACAAGAAGCAGCAAAGCAGTTTGATTGAACTGACAAAAGACTCGGTGCTTCCAATTATTTTTCCAACAATGAAGAAGAAAAATCCCCTGTCTGTCTTTTCACCACATTGTTTATGGTAAACTCCGTCTATAGAGATAGACAGCTCCAGATATGTAGCCTGTCTCCTGCTCAGACACAGCTCTTTCCCACTTTTCCACCTCACTGACTGTCACCTGGCTCCACTTTCCCTCCTCTTCCATACTCTTCATCACTCGCTCCAGCTCAGCCTTATATTCACGGTTATCAAGGTTTGATCTGGTTGTCATACAGATATAGCCCCCTGTGAACAAAAAAATCATTTGGGTGAATGGTGAAGTGAGGGGAATTTTGTAACTGACATGCTCTATAAGACAAAATATACATATAAAAATATAAAATATACACCCATGAAATGGCATCAGTTCAGGCACAAAACAGGCAACCCAAAAGCATTTAATGGTCTAAGCACAAGAATAATGATACCATGAAAAGGCTGTTAATTTTGCACAACTCATCAAATAAGCCATGGAATTCAGTAATAATTTAATTCAGTAATACAGCAAGGCAAGTTGCAAGTCTTTTCCCTGAGACAAAACCATATAAATCACAGTTTAGGGAAGGAGGAGAAGAGCAAGGGTAAAGGTCACATCCAAAGACTGCGGAGTTTGCTGCTAATTTTAATCTTATAGCAAAAATAACTCATCATATGATCTGTGTTGGTAGTAGTTGTAATAGTAATAGTAGTAGTAATAATGAATGGATGACAGTAAAGTAAAATTGATTTAACCAAATGATTATACACTGAGATAACCACAACAGTGGAAATATGAGCCAATTCTGACCCACTAAATAAAATTAACTTAGATAAGGAGAATTTGAATTGTGCTGATTTACTGTACTGATAACATCCTAATAGCATATTTCAAAATGTACTGGGAAAACACACTTTCCTGTTTGTAAATGTAAACAGAAAAACTGCACTGCATTAGTGCTTTACAGACAGTGTTGAGAAGGCAATAAAAAGGGTAAACTCACCTGGCTTTGTGGCCTGCCAGAGGTCTCTGATCACACCAACTGGAACCTGACCAACACTCAAAGCGCCAACAATAACAACAACATCATGCGTCCCTGCAACAGAGAAGATGACGACATTTATAACATTATCATCATTTTCCTATTGCTAAAGTATATATGAATGAGGTGCTGCGAATGCAGAATGAGGGCCCTTTCTTTTTCCTTTGACTACAAATGACAGGAAACAATGTTCCCTAAGTAGAAATTCATGTTTTGGCTGTTTTGCATATTTAAATAGAAAAGCATGACATTATTGTGCAGTATTACTGTCTGTGGGGATGTATCAAGACTCTGGGAAAGTTCATTACCAGCTTCAGCAGTGAGAGATTCCGGACCAAGCATTTGTCGTCTGAGTTCCTGATAGACCCCCCTCTTTCTGGCCAATTCCAGCATACCTTCACTCCCATCCACCCCAACAAAATGGTTAAATCCCTTTTTCTTCAGCTGCAGTCAACGAGAGAACGATTGAAACAAATTAAGACATTAAACTCATGAGCATCAACAGAGCTGATATGTATATCATCCAGTTTTTCCAAAAAGAACACTCTCCCACTAGTGTACCTCCAAGGAAACCAAACCTGTCCCACAAGCCACGTCCAAAACAGTTGCCTCGGCTCTGTCCCCTTTGAAATATGTGGCAATGCATTCTGCTGCGAGAAAGGGAGCCTGGTACTCCAGTATTGCCACATCCTAAGGGAGAAATCAGTAACTATTTTGTCTTAGTATATTTCTCTGTAATTGCTACAGAATATTTATTTTTAAAACAAACACACATTCTGTTTTGGTAAAAACAAACATGCATACATGAATAAACCCAGTGGTAAGTACTGAGGATTTTCAGTGTCTTGGAGTTCTTGTTATTTTTACAGGAATGAAAACTGTTTATAGCTGATTATGATATAAAAATTGCAACTGAGACAGTCTATGAGTAAATGTGCAGTGGACTGATAATAGTTAAGCGCAACCAAATTAGTGGTAGCATTTACATTTACCACTATAGGGAAAGTCAAACTATGCAAACGCCACTCAAGACCAATTAGCTAAAGGACTTGGTAAAATTTAATGGCCTGAATGAAACACACACACATATCCATAGTTTAGTCACTGCAAGAAGTGACTATCTGACATATGGCTGTTATTCACCACAGAATTGGGAAACAGTTTAGTTAGAGTGAGTCACCTGCTCGTAGTTCTCAGCCCAGCCATTGTAGAAATCAGTTTTGGCTTGTGTGCCCGTGTTTTCATGAGCAGACAGGATCACATTCCTCACATCAGAAAAGCTCCTGGAGGCATCTGCCATTATGGCTTTATAAAAAAAACAAAACAAAAAAAAAACAAGCTTTGTCTGTAGCCCCAGTTGAAAAATGCTACAGTTATATGCTATCTTATGACCTCACCTGACCAATGCTCTAAAAATCATCATCATCATCATTATTTATTTATTTAATATTTTGATAACTTTTCATTCTTATTAGCTAGAGTTACCTTTATGTTAACTAGGCTGAAGGTTATATGTTGAAGCAGGGTTTCATACAATCATGCTGACTTTTGTTTTCTTTTTATACAGTCCTGAAATTCTGTGTACATAAGGTACCTCCCAGAAAGCAGGATGAAAGCTGGCATCAGTGTCAAAGCTAAGTCTGGGAGCTATTTACTGCAATGCTTCTGTCTTTCTTAGAATAATGCAAGAGAAAGCTTGTAAAATCTGTTTTGAGCCTCAGAACTCAGCAGATGTGACAAGATATTTCCCAGTCTCATATAGTGAGTATTAGTAACTTCTGTTAACCTTATTCTCCACACAAGGCTTGTGAGCAGTCCTTGTCACAAATATACATTTAATATAGGGCTGAAAAGTGAGGGTTTAACATAACTCACTATCCAGATTAATTTAAAATATCCAGTGCTAAAACCAAAGACGTTCCATAAAATATTACATCCAGTAGCGGTTCTAGCCTGTATGGCGCCCTGGGCCTCCTTCAGTGCCCAAAGTTGTGCGTCTACCTCCCGCTAACAAACAAAAGCACCATTCTGCACTAACTGTATTTTTTATTGAGACAATTTCGCACAAACCAAAAAAAATGCAACAACTATAAAGTATATAGCAACTAGAAACTATATATCATTGTGTTATAAATGAATTGTGGTTTATTTGGTAGAATATCGTAATGTGACTGATTTTACAAATTGCATTAGTACTATACAAAGCTAGAGGTGCGCTTTTTGATAGATTCCCCCGCTCTCCCTACCTCAGTACCCACTTCGACAAGGGTAACTGACCCACACGGCGACATGATATCATTGACGTGACGTGCAAACGAGCGATAGAAAACCGATCACGCAAATGTCACCATTCCGAATTTTTTTATGCGGACGACCCGTGCCACCCACGGCAAGATGCCGCCCTGTGCGGCTACCCCTGTCGCCCATACCTAAATCCGCCACTGATTACATCAGAATTAAATATTTGGTCAGTGCGATTACAATTAGTTTTAATCAGGCTTGAGGATAATTTGGTGCCTTACCTTAACAGAATAACTTGACAGAAACATATAGATTCTCTCGATGTTAATTTCATACTGGTACATTTATTGCGTAATATCATCTCCTGTCCCCGGAGAGTTTACAGCTATGACTGTAATAGTGTTCTAAAATTTGCTACATTTTCTGAGATCATACACAAATTACCATTAATCACCATATCCTTTATAAAGATATGAGTGACTTTCAGTTGCGCATCACAGCATTAAGAAATAAATGTTATGCCTTAGCTAGCAGGATTTAAAAAAATCGGACTACTTATGTACCTCAAGACTAATTACTTCCAAATCCAGTAAATGTGTCCACGTCAGCGAACGTAACAAAATGCTGATGAACTTCGTTTGCCAAGTGTGGCGGTCATTTGAAAGAGAAGGAATTTGTTTGACTTCGACCCTAATACATAGTCTACGACACGGATGAATTCATAATCGACAGCGTCAGCGCTAAAGTATCAGGTAAACGATAAATAACAAGGTAACTCAGTCGGATACACAATGTGCAACATCAAACTATATTATTCTCCCTCTCTGAAGGAAAGTGTTGGGGCTCACTTTAACATAAATTAAGAATGTATTAATGTTGGCTGTAGCAAGTTCCACGTACTGTCCTAAGCGGTGGGACTAGAGAAACTGCAATATTTACATTTCGCAAAGAAAAAACGATAGTTAGGACCTCGTTCAAACTCTTCTTCTTTTATGACTTGTACTGCGTTTACCCCGCTATGATTAAGCGCACTGCCGCCATCGTCTGGACTGGAAGGTGGAGCAGAGCTCGTAAAAGTTTTTTCATTCAATCTTAATATCACTTAGTTAGATTATACAGATCATATTTGCACATTCTTTGGTCTGAATCATGTCAATATTTAGAAGAGTATTTATTTATTTTTTTTGTGTAATGGGATGACACAAGAGAAAGGACATTTAGGTGGGAAATCTAAAGGAAATGTAAAACATAAATTCACTTGAATCACGTCAGCTGATAACGTCAATTCTTTACAATTAATAGAATAGGTTTTGGACGTCTCTTCTTGTGCTAAACTCCCATGATACCATAGAAAGATGTGAACATGACTGCCACACACGAATCTAGCCAATCCAGACACTCACCAAAAGTAAACAATCTAGTGATTCCTTTTTAAGAAAAAGAACATAGGTTTTTGTGGGAAACGCAGGGAAAGAGAGAAAGAATTGTGGAGAGTAAAAGGCATAGTAGGCTACTTGCTGTTTAATTTTGTTTCCCATGCCAGCAAGTTTCAAGTTTCAACTTTACTGTCATATATTTGATAACAATGCAAACATTATTAATGAAATTCTTTGCCTCAGAGCCAACTCAACTTTACATAATAAATAAAATAAGTAAGATAGTAGTATAAGTAGAAATAAGGCATATAAGTAAGTTTCACAACAGTGCAGTGCATACTGATATAGTTAAAGTGGCTGGTTGTAAGCAATATAAATAATGTAACAATGTAAGCAATAGTGCAGTGCAATTCTGATGGTTAAAGTGACTTGTGATAAACAATGTAATGGTGTAAACATTAGTTTCCTTTAAGTGGCCAGTTGTGTGAGGTAAGTGTATGCCATGTGTCGGGTGTGTGTGCAAGTGTTAGTGTCAGCAGTTCAATAGCCTGAAGGGTAGAAACTGTCTCTGAACCTGCTGACTTGGGTCCAGATGCTCCTGTGCCGCCTGCCAGATGGCAGGAGCGTGAAAAGTCTGTGGCTGGGATGGCTGTGCCTTCCTCCTGCAGGACTGGCTGTAGAGGTCCTGGATGGATGGCAGCTCAGTCCTGGTGATGCATTGTGCTGATCTGGCCACCCTCTGCGGAGCTTTGTGGTCGAGGGCGGTGCAGCTGCTGTACCAGGTCATGATGCTGCCAGTCAGAGTGTCAACCGATATGCATTTTTTAGAGTCGATACCGATATTGATATTTAATGGCTTTGGATGGCCAGTAACCGATATCTGGCTGATATTTTGGGCCAGTATTCATTTATCATATTTGGCTGTTGCAATATTAAAACTACATAAAGAGAATCATAATGGATTTGTTTGCAAACACCTTCTATGAGAAACAACAGGCAATATTCAGACTAATACCACTTTATTAAGTAAATAATTATTCTTTTTCAAACTTGAAACTAGAAAAAATCTAGTTAGAAATCTAGTTTTTTCCACATCATGTGGAAAAACCTAAAGTGAAAAAACACGGTTTAAACTGAGAAAGTAGATAAAGTGTTCAGACATCACATAACACCTCAGTAATCACAGTTCAGGAGAACCGAGTTGTAATATCGGCAAAACTGATATGAGGAGGCTGATAACGATATGAACCGATTAATGTCAAAAGGGGCCGATAGTGGCCGATATTTCACAAAACCGATATATCGGTTGACCTCTAGTCAGGATGCTCTCAATGGTACACCTGTGGAAGTTGGTGAGTATCCTGGAGTCCACACTGAACCACCTCAGCTGCCGGAGGAAGAGGAGCCACTGCCTTGCTACCTTCACGACCACACCTGTGTGGTGTCACCACCTCAGATCCTCACTGATATTCATCCCCAGGAATCTGAAGTAGCCAATACTCTCCACTGCTGCTCCCTCGATGTGGATGGGGGCGTGGCCCCCTCCTTGCGTACCCCTGTAGTTCACGATCAGTTCCTTGTTCTTGCTGACGTTGAGCAGGATGTTGTTGTCCTGACACCACGATGTCAGGGCTCTCACCTCTCCTCTATAGGCAGAATTGTCTCCATCTGTGATGCAGCCGATGATGGTGGTGTCGTCAGCAAACTTTATCTCAGTGTTGGAGCTGTCGTGCAATCGTGGGTGAACTGGGAGAACAGCATGGGGCTGAGCACACATTCTTGGGGGGCACCAGTGCTGAGTGTCAGTGTGAAGGAGGTGGCATTGCCAATCCGCACCGCCTGTGGTCTGCCCGTCAGGAAGTCCAGGATCCATTTGCACAGGGAGGAACTGATGCGCAGGTCTTGGAGCTTCATGATGAGTCTGGATGACACCATGGTGTTAAAAGCCGAGCTGTAGCCGACGAACAGCATCCGCACGTTGGTGGTTTTCTGGTTCAGGTGGGAGAGGGCAGTGTGCAGTGTGAATGCTATCGTATCATCTGTGGCCTACAGGCAAACTGGAGTGGGTCTAGTGTGATGAGCAGAGAGAATGTAATGTGGTTTTCGACTATCTGCTCAAAACACTTCATGACAATGAAGGTGAGTGCTACTGGGCGGTAGTCATTTAGGCAACTCACGTTTGGTTTCTTTGGGACTGGGATGATGGTGGTCTTCTTTAAACATGTGGGGACTACAGACAGGAGCAGGGAAAGGTTGAAGATGTCTGGGAAGATATCTGCCAGTTCGTATGCACATGCTTTGAGTGCATGGCCTGGGATATTGTCTGTTCCAGGAGCTTTGCATACATTTACCTTTTTGAAGGATTTACACAGGTCTGCCTGAGATATATGAAGTGGGCAGTTGTCCTGTTCTGGCAGGATCTCTGGCTTTGTGTGTTTCTCAAAGCAAGTGTAGAAGAGGTTCAGGTCCTCTGGAAGAGAGGCAGGCACCTCCCTCACGCTACAGTGCTTTCCTTTGTTTTCCTTTCCTTTCCTTAGCCCACTCCACATGTGCCTGGTGTTGGAGCCGCTATGACATGACTCCACCTTTTCCCTGTATTGTCCCTTGGCTGTTTTTATTGCATTTTTTAGCTCATACTGGGCTTTCCTGTACTTGGCCTGCGTTTCTGGAGTGGAAGGCTGCTGTTTGGGCTCAGGAGCCACAGTAAAATCATTCCACAGAGAACACTCACATGACTTATTTGTCATTCTTTGCCTGAGGCATTACTCAAGCGCCAACATGTAATGTAGGCTGTTTTCCATGTGGGCCTTGTGGAATGTAATCTTTTGCAACCATCAGTGTCTTATAAAACTTAATCTAATTAATTATTGTGTATAGCCATAATTATTTTGTATTTTATTTGTTTGAGAACCCCCAAGCATAGATTAAGTTACAAATTTAACCTCAACTCCAGCAGTTCTGGTCCAGTCTGCAGTTCTCATGGCAATCAGCTTAACTGGGGGGTGTTAATTACATGTGGGATGAGTAGTAGGTTGATAAACTTTTGCTCAACTGAAGCACTATTAATTACAAAATTGTGCTGTATTTGCAGGCAGGGTTAGTTTCACAAGATGCTATATTTAGATCATCCATATTTGAAAATGCATCTCCCCGTCCCACACGCACGCCCCGGAGTGGTGTGTGTGTGTACATGTTTTGATTTTTTTCCTCACTCATTCCATTTATTGCTGTGTTTATCAAACCTAAAAGCAAGCCCCACCATGATAAGGCAAGCCAGCTAGTTTTGGGGTTCAGATGAGACCAATATCAAATGGAAAAATTGTAAGACAGAATGTGCATTCCAAAAGAGAAAGTGACTGCCTTTGTATCAAAGTACCTCATAGAAACCTGAGGAATAAGAGAAACAACAAAACTCTTTCTTAAATCTCTGTTCTACTTATCCTGGATTGAAAGCATTTGGTTCAGTCAGTCAGTATGTGAGGGTCCTGTGAAATTGGGTTTCACAATTTTGAAGATAATGAAAACCACTGATCCTTGTTCATTCTTGATAATATAATTTAGCACTGGTGACGTCCATGTGTTAACCATGGGTCATGGGGTGTTTTCCAAGAGCTTCTCCAAGATCCAAAACATTTTCTAAAACTCAGCCTCACTATGAACACTTGAAGAGCAGAATCTACCTTATAGAATCTCATTCATCTCGATACTAAGACATGACCAGGATGAAGCCCTATGCCATACCCCTTATTATGTGACCTCACTCTTTCAAGTCTTTGCTCTTTGGTCTTCTGAGTCAACAACTGTGTTACACAGTATTAAACTAATTAAACTATTAGACTTTTCCACCAACAGGGAACAGGTTCCATTCTGGTTCGTGCACCAAATTTTGAACCGTTCGGAGCGTTTAGACCAAAAATAAATTGGTCCAGGATCTGAGAAGTTGGTTCCCAGCTGGAACCAAAAAATAGCTGGTTTTGCCAATGCAAACCATGACGACATCAGTGGGTGCGTCATTTATTTACACTCGTGTAGGCTATACGCTTGCAAAGAAAACTTTTTCACATACCCTTCATCTTGCATGTAATAGTCTTTTACGTCTTCTTATCATTAGTAGTTGGACCATGGTTGTTTTTTGGATGAAAATAAATATCTGCAATAACAAAAGCTTACAGGTAATGTGATCCACCATCTTGCTACTACTGTTTACTTCTGTTGTGCATTGTGCAACGCCCTCCCTTGCAGACGCATCCTTGATTACAATGGTTCCGCTCAAAACTGGTAGAAACACAGACTGGTTCGCTAGAAGGCACCAAGGTTAAAAGAATCCTGAATGGAAGTGGTTCAAGAACCCATTCCCTGTGGTTGGAAAAGGGGTAAGAAAGAAAGTCAGCCACACTGGTTAACCAACAAAGAGTCACAGATAATCATGTAACAGCAAAACAACCCCAAGCAACGAAAACAAAATTGCAACTAATATAATAATATTCACATACTGCTTGCATTATTAGCCAACAGGTTTTCAACTGTTGTACCCCAAGTTACATATTATATTCTTTATTACTGTACACAGGTTGTGTCAGCCTATCTATGTCATTTTCATTAACCTGTTCTTTCTGACCGCAAGAATCTTGTTTGCTGAATATTTTTTGGGTAGTGCACCATTCTTGATACACAAAAAGACACATTTATGGGTCCAAACCCTAAGAAGGTCACTATTTCTGACACACTCATAACAATGTAACTCATATTAGCCAAGTGCTATGCCCCATTCCAAGTCACTTATATCTTTTGTTTGCACACAACAAACAATCTCTCTATTTCATGGAAAGAGGTGGAGCTAATGAACTGACAACTCAGTGTAAACATCAGCTGAAACTATCGACAAAGTGTGTTTTGGCAGGTTAACCCCATTTAGCCCTGTGAAATAAAGACGGCATTGAGCAGGAATGATTACTTCATATCTGATCGTTTATTCAAAGAAAAATTTGATCAAACAATAGCTAAGCTTCATTGACTATCCTCAGCAACAGCTGTTCATTCAGAGCATGTTGCTTCATAAGATGTTGTCTTCAGCATTCTTAATGCAGTCTTATTAAAAGGAACATTCTACTGTTTGTACATATTCTCGAAGATTTACTTAATACATTTAAGGTTGAGAGATCAACCCAAATATTTTAAAGAAACTTCATCATTGCTGCGTAATAACAAACTTTCCATGACCTTCAATTTGACTTCCCATTCATTTAAAATGATGTTTGTTGTGTAACACAACAAGAGACATTGAAATACGGGTTTTCATTGTCTAAAAAAATTGAAGTCCTCAAGTTTCAAGGACAACTGTTAACATTTTCTTTTAAATCTACAACACTTTTGCATCAGAACATGGCTTACAGCATGTATGTCTATGAAACAAATTATAATAGAAATACCCTTCCATCACTGGCAGAGTTCCTAAACCACAACTTTAATCTACAAGGGAGATAAAAGGTATTCTAAAGAGCTTCTCACAGTGGACTTTTTTTGGCTCAGACCTACCCTTCAGCTTGGGCTACCTTGAGACCTGAACTTCTGGACCTTATTACAGTGACTTTATTTATTCCCAGGCTATTATCAAAATCACATCTGAATGGCATTGTATGTCTAGCCACAAAAGTCAGTACCGTCCCTCTCCTGAAGAAGGCTGAGTTAGACCTAGGTTGAATTTAGCAACTGGTGGCAAAGGGTCACGTCCAAAACCCTTATCAATTGAAATCAAGATCAGCCCTGGAGAGATGAAACATACACTGTACATATTTACATTGTCACTTGTAACACACTGTCCAGCTCAGCTGATGATGAAGACTCTGGGGCCATCTTCCCTCATGGGTGGGAGGCTCTCCATGTTATCAATGAGGATGCATTTGTCTTCCTTCTTGGCTGGTCTTTCCTGTGCAACAGGTTGGCACAGAGTGCTCCGGAGACCCTTAACAGACACTTCAACATCTTTGAACAACTGTAGCATGCTCACACCTAACACTATCACGAGGAAACCGCCAATGGTGCCAACCACGTCTACGCCCGACATAGAACCCCATTCCTTGAACAGAATTATGGAAGTGGTCAGAACCACTGTGGTAAAGCAGACGTAGTAGATGGGGTAGACAAGAAGGGTGTTGAAGGTGTCCAGTGACTTGTTCAGATAGTTGACCTGGATTATGATAGAGACCACAAGGGTCACCAGCAGGATCCAGGTTAGAGGGTCATGTAGCACAGACAGATCGTAAAAGACCATGCGTATAGCGATGCCCAGCCCCTTGACTGAGGACACGGTGAAAGCTCCGAGCAGAGAGCAGATGCTGACGTAGATCAAGATGTTGGTCTGACCCATGCGTGGGGAGAAGTAGAAGATAAGGAGCATTGAAACCACCAGGAGGATGCTGGCAAACACGAGGAAGCCTGGAAGTAGAGACAACATTACAATAAGGTTAGTCTTCAGACACTGATCCATGTTGTCTAAAGCTGTACTGCTATATTCACACTGCAGGTGGAAGTTAGTCTAGCTTTTTCCCCCTTATAGTTATTTAGACACAGGTCACATATTTTAAGCACACTATGACAAGGGGGAAAAATCCACGAGTCTTATCTTTTCAGCTTCTGTAAATACCACATTTATATGTGATCTTCAAACTGAACCTTAGCCGTGCGACCTAAGTGTGAGCCAGCAAATCACTTAAGTACTCATCATCACCCAAATGATTTTTACACCACTCTCTGAGCAGCAGGTGAACATCTAGACAGATGTGATGCCTTTTGTTGTTATTCATTTGCACATATTCAGGATGATGGTCAGTTTAAAGTGATGCTGGATACAGGACTATTCTCAAAAGTGTGAACAAAACCTAGGTGAGTTTTGTACAGGAAAAACTTTTAAACAAGCACTGAGAACGACTATTAGTGTAAAGGCCCTAAATCCTTACCTGGGTCGAGCAATTTCTCTGTCATTTCTTTTAAGGTGGTCACCTCTTCTTCCTCAGGGGCATGAATGACCATAATAGTGCTGCCCAGCAGACACAGAACACAACCCATCTTCCCTAACAAGTTCATTGTCTCCCCCAAAAAGTAGGAGGATAACACTGCACTGTAAGAACAGAGCACACGCACACACACACACACAAATGAACATTGACAATAAATTGAAAAATTGAAAGGTAACTACTAGAATTCAGAGAAACTAAAAACAACAATGCAACCTGTGTTAGATATGTGTGACAGCTTAGTTTTTAAATATGAGGTGGCTCTACAATATTTCATGAGTTACAAAAGGCATATGGGATTTTGTGATAAGAACGAAGAGATAGGAACAATGTGCTCTGAGGAGTAAACACAGGCACGGTGACAAATTAAGGTCACCTGATAAGGACACTCAGGGCTCCAAGAGGAGTGACCACTGTCGCTGGAGCAAACATGTAGGCTGCAAAGTTGGCTGCTTCACCTGCACCCACTGTAGAAAGAATATACATAAACATGAAGCAATCACTTTACTGTTAACTTAAGACTAAATCATGTAATCTTGTTCCATACGGCATGTGAAACACTCACTGGTCAGAAGACCACTCCACCAAAGCCAGTCTTTAAGGTATCCATGGCCTCCATCCCCTAAAACAGGATAACATATAATCTTATTTTTAAGGAGGGTATAATCGTAGATATATTTACTCAGGTAAAAAAGCTACAAATGGCTACAGTTCAGAGAAGTTCATTGTCTCCCCCAAAAAGTAGGAGTATAACACTGCACTGTAAGAACAGTTTATTGTTTTTGTTTTTTTGAGTGAGAGAGTTTTGTATCTACAGTGTTTCAATGAAAAAACTGAATCCGTGAAATGATTGATATTAATAGATCTCATTTTCTTAAATGGTGTCAGAGAGAGTTTAAATGAGTATGCAATGGAAGATGAAAGCAGTTTTTGAAAAGGCAGAGAACACTGGATTCACAACCAGCATTTGAAAAGGCCAAAGTGGATTCACAACTTGAACTTAATGGTGAGAAACTGGTTCTTTCTCCAAGCATAACCACCATGTAAACAGAACAAAGAAGTTTACAAAACTAACCCGCCCGTGTTTCTCCATTACTGGCAAGGCGGAGCAATGCCTTCTTCTTCAGGAGGACACTTCCTCCAATTAGAAAAGCTGACATAACAGCCAGGGTCAGGCCGATCCAGAAGTTGTAGTTGCTCCATTTGTCGATGGCCAGTGCAGCTCCAGTAGAGTTGTTGTTGTTGCTGAATGAGGTGTTTATTGGTGCTCCCAGACTAATTGAGCACACAGAGGTGTGAGTTGGACAATGCAGTCTGATCACTGAACCTAAAAAAATAAAGAGGGAAATCTTGCAGTTTAATAATATAGTAATAATAAAGCAATTGCCTCTTGATAGAAAACTGTTGACAAGCCAAGATCAAACTGGAGGGACAGCAGCTTTTATACATATGTCAGCTATCACCCTCATCATCATATTATTATCATTCATTTAGAATGTCAATTATCAATTATAATTACAAATATAAATTATGACAACTTAATCAACATTTTAAAAATATTTCATATTTGATCACATTAATGACACAATGATACAATATAATTCTCAAGATTCAGAATTTGTCAAATAGCCTAACAGACAACAAGGTAAAAATGGATGAACAGTTAAAAAAACACATGAAATACTAAAATCACGGTTAAACATGACAATATCTATTATCAAGAACAAGGAACAAAGGAATGAAGAGATGAGAGAGGAAATATGCATCATGGACAGAGGAGAGTCTGTGGAGGGAGAGAGAGAGAGAAAGAGTGTGTGTGATTTAAGCAAAATTATTCAGTATCCTGCCTACTTTCAGTGAGTTATGCTTATAACTCCACTTTGTTTTTAAGGGCTAACTGAATTAGTGTAAGTGAAATAATTCCAGATCATATCTTTGAGATACTTTGGCTAATAGAAATATGGGTTAGACTAGATGACTATGTAGGACTTAAAGAGTCAACTCCTCCAGGATATGGTTATAACCACACCCCATGCCTAAATGGACAAGGAGTTACTCAGAGATCAGGATATCAGTTTAATTCATATGAAGTACTAGTTCTTTGTGTCACTGCACCTGGTACTAGCAACAAATCTTCTCTGTTATTCACTCTTTTTACCATTTATAAGCCCCCCGGGCCTTATGTGGAATTTCTTGAAGAAATTTAAGATATTCTGTCAAATCTTGTGACTACTGCAGACGATGCTGTGATTGTGACATTAATATTCACATGGAGAATGAGAATGATTCACTGAGATCAGAATTTGCCGACATCCTTAACTCCGTAGGTATTAATCAAAATGTCACAGGACCCCGTCACTGTCATAATCATAAACTAGGCCTGGTTTTGTCCTTTGGGCCTAATGTTAACAGTATATCTATTTTGCCACATAGCGAAGACATTTCTGATCACTACCTTATTTTATGCAAGTTGCCCCTTGCCAGTAGTGCTTGTCCTATGCCCCATTATCGAAACAGTCGGATAATAACACCAAGCACCTCCCAGACTTATCCTCAACACCATAGAACTGGACAAGTTGAATGAGCTCTTAGGTATAACTTTGTCCTCCACACTGTTGCTGATGCTGTTGTGCCTCTCCACAAGAAAAGGGTTGGAGAGGAAAGGACTGCAACGAGAAAGAAACGCTCCATATCCCATCTTCAGATGGAAGAAAACAAAGCTTGAGGTATTTTGAATAGCATGGAAGGAGAGCATGACAAACTATAGGCAGGCACTGACAGCCACATGGCTCACTTACTTTAGGACACTTAGTGAAGAGAACCAGAATAATCCTAGAACCGAGTAGCCACGGAACCACAGACACCATCACAATACGGTTCATTTGTGGTAGGAACGTAATCCGACCTCGATCCCACCCAACTATCAAGTGTACTCCGCAACTTTGAGCTAAATGGAATGTCTTCTTTGCAGAGTGTGAAGCATTACAGTATTTTTAGGATGTTTCCTTGAAGTGCATTCCGCATTCTGCTGATATAATTTTGCCTGGTATATTGCCCAGACAATTACCATGGTTATGAGCAAATGCCAACTCCATGTTTTATAAATGCCATAGCTCCATGTTAAATTGCAGAGCAATGTTTCCCGCCCCAGACACATCTGACCAATAAGCGGTGTGGACATTCTCACGTGGTTTGTAGTGATGCATTTTGGTTCACTTGGATTTTTCTCTGTGGAAAAAGAAACTGAACGAAAATGCTGCAAGTTTACAAATTCAGCAACTGATTCGCACCAGAGTAAATGAGCTATAGGTGTGAAAACGCCCTAACTATGGATCGATCTCTAACCTTCAGTTCATGTCCCAGGTAACAGAAAAATCTGCGTCGTTTCAATTGTGCTCCTTTCTCCAGAGAAATGGTGTACATGAAGACTTTCAGTCTGGATTTAGGCCCCACCATAGGACACAGACAGCGCTGGTCAGAGTAACTGATGACCTACTTTTGTTCTCTGACCATGGATGTATCTCACTACTTGTATTACTGGACAGCATACTGACTACAGTATACTTCTGGATAGGCTTGAGAAGCGCATTGTCATTTGTGGACAGGCATTAACATGGTTTAAATCTTACTCGAAAGACCACCACCACTTTCTAAGTGAAAATAGGGAACTGTCGGATATCACTCTGTCGGTTAAATACAGTGTGCCACAAGGCTTTGTTTTTTGGGTCCCTTATTGTTCTTGTACATGCTACCATTAGGAGGCATTGTGACAATATGACAAACTAATTGATATGAACACTGCTGGATTATAAAATTAATTTACATCTGATACCACCTAGAACCTGTAAGCCCTAGAAACTGTAAACGAATCACATAATGCAAATAATTTTATAGACCACTGAATTTGGTTACCCTGGACTCATTTTATACTGTAAATGTCTCTATTCTATGTGCTGTGCAGAGGAGGATAGCCCCCCCTGTTGAGTCCTGACTCCTCCTAAGGTTTTTCCTCCTATTCACTTCATTAGGGAGTTTCTCCTTGTTACTGCCACCTCAGGCTTGCTCCCTGGGGGTTTAGGATCTCTGCAAATCTGCTTTGAGAGAATTTTTATTGCAGAAAGAGTTATACAAATCAACTTGAATTTTAAACTTAAACTTGAATCATTTCTTAACAGTCTGACTAAGAACAGTATAAGTGTATGGCTATGTGATGCAATGAAAACAGCTCTACACACGCGCGCGCGCACACACACACACACACATTATATATATACACATACGTACATACACACACACACACACACACACACACACACACACACACACACATATATATTTATAAATCACAGAGAGTTCAGTAACTCTGCTCTAAAAGATTTACACCATGCGCTGTACTATCAAGTTCAGAGAGAAATGAGAAATAGAGACCACATCAACAGATCAGCAGAAATATCACTTAAGAGCCTTCCTCTCTGTAAGTCTCAAGTCATAAGTCATATGTTGAAACAGCATATTTGCTCTGTCAGTAAATGTGTACTATGCAAACATGAGGTCATTCTCTTGAGTTTGGAGATGGCTATGCAGACACTAAGCTAAGCTATTGTAAAAAAAAAAAAAAGAAAAAAGAAAAGAAAAAAAACTTTAGTAAAAGTAAAAGGAGTTCGTTTATTATCATGACTGTAACAATAGATATCTGTTGTTCAAAACTGGTTTGTAGCACACTTCCATGTTCTCCTCTCTCTCTCACACACACACACACAAACACTAAACATACACTTAAGCCGATGTACTATTTCTACAAGTCAGGAAACTTATTCCACGCAAGTAATGTGGATAAACAATCAGAAAGATTGTACAAAAGTTTGCCGTAACTTACCATTATCACATACATCGGAAGTCAGGTATATGCCCTTCATTGTACGCTATATCCAGTAACCAAACCCGGTTAACTGTTTGAATATCGTTGAACGGGTATGTTCACCCCGTGCGAGTCTTCTATTTGATGAAGAATCTTGTTTTCAACTATTTCTTTTATTGGTTTCTTCAATGATCACCCGCAAAACGAAAATGTCGAACAGTCCCTCGCAGAAAACACGACAACATCAGCTCAGGTGTGTGTTCCGTCCCCACCCAAGGTGCTCATTCATTGGCCCTGTGCGCAATCTTCCCCTAGACGGTAGCTCCTATGATTGTGGAACCATTCGAGTGATATCAAATTTTAGTCATTTGCGAAATTAGGAAGCAGAGTGTCTTCCAACGGCTTTGACACAATCCTCCCTGTGATCTAGTTTTCGCGTTTTAGGGGTACACAATATCTGATTCATAAACTTCAGATGAAATGTTTAAGCATGAATCG
The DNA here is from genome assembly GCF_902362185.1 of Chanos chanos. NCBI lineage: Eukaryota > Metazoa > Chordata > Actinopteri > Gonorynchiformes > Chanidae > Chanos > Chanos chanos. Next base: position 29,951,042 of record NC_044502.1, read on the forward strand.
CTTTTTATTCATTAACTAAACCTTAACATTGCCATAGTTAACAATCGTTCGAATTTAAAGATTTGATACTGAAAAAGAAGTTACATTCGTTTCTTTTTGAGCATTATCAGAGAAGGACTCAGTTCTTTTGGCAAATCAACAAAAGGATTTAGCTGCAACACGCCCAGGTTGGTTGATGAAGTACTTAGCCCCGGTACCCCTCTCCCCCTCCCCCAGCCACAGAGGCGTGTAGTGGAAACTTGTTCTGTTCAAAGCCAACGACGAACATATCTTTTCTTCAAAGTTTCTAAATAGCCTATTCTAAATGTCCATCAACATAAGAGGAACAAAACACAGTAGTAGCTGGCCAAAACTAATAAAACAGAACAATAGGTCATTTTCCTCCATATGTACCGTAGTTCCTCATTAGATATCAGATTATAAGAGCTCTTTTATTCGTAGGGGGCATAAAAACATTGTTGAATCACAGCTGTATTGCTTTTTTGTTTGTTTGTTAGTTTTTTTATTTTCAAAATACAACAAGATCTGTCTTGTTCAACTGAACAACGCTAACTCAATGTATTTGCTTGTAAAATAACAGGAATATTTCTTTCATCCGGTACTGCTTTGTTGGAGGCCGTTATGCGAAAAACTGGTTCTTCAGCTTTTCGCGAGAAAGCCCGGATTTCGCCGTACCATCAGCAGAGTTATCAAGTGTCTGTAGCTCCAGGGTTTGAGAGATACAGGACAAAACACTAATGGTGGTTACCTATTAGCTGTTTAGCGGGCGAGCCGGTGTAGAGAGGCTTTTGCAGACGGTACCCTTAGAGATTGGTTACCACGAAACTGCTTCCTAATAAAGGTAAAACGTAATCGTCATCAGTTCCGCGATAATATGACTACGTGCCAAATGAATCCCAGCAGAACATTCTGTACGAAGGCGACTCTCGAGAAATGTCTGCGCAGTATTCTAGTTTAGAGTGTTAAAATATAGAAACTATCCAGGTTATTACGCTATGGTCGTCTGGCAACTCCGTCTCACCTGTCGATAAATCACTTTGAGAATTCTATACACTGTGTTTTGTACCTTTTTTCAGATTGTCAAGCCAATACCGTATTGTGGATTCAATTTAATTTTAAACCGATGTTAGGCTAGCGCTGAAACCTAGTACATTTTACCTTGCTGGCGTGTGGAAAAGAGTTGACACATTTTACCTTTTTGGTGGGCTTGTAATTCATAAAATGTCCACCAGGTGGTACCAAATACCCGGGACTAAAACAGTGACGGGGAGAAAAAGACAGGGAATTTCCTACAATGTAAATTGTGTATCGTATACAATGATATTTCCCCCGGTTAAGTATCGAAGACTGCAACATTACGAGATAAAAACTGCCGTGTGAATGAGAGGAACACAATTTGGGGGCTATATTTTTGTACTGTTGTATTAGTTACATCGTTGTCCGAGGTTTGTTAAATCGTGATTATGTTTAGTTTTACGACTTAGTTTAAGACTCATGAAGTGATTAAACAAAAGCTTATTGCAGTCATCCGACCCTCAAAAATTGTAGCAGTTTCTTCTGATGACCAATTCGCTTTTCGCACGGAAAACGAACAGGCGCCTGGAACTTTGAAAGACAGTGTCATTGTACCACCCATCGTCGTTAACGACGTCGTTAGGGAATAGACTGCTCTCCTATTTGTACCAAAATACATCTTTCTTTTAAAGGATGATTATTTGAATCCGTTTATCTTGTCACTTGAATCTGTCTTGTTTAAGATTGACGTCTTTGGCGACGATAGGCTATAGCATGTCGTTAGACTCCTTCTCTGTTGTTTTGAGACAGATATGCTATTAACCGAGGGACTGTCAAAAGAGCGGAACATAAAGCCTTCATAAGTTCCTGCGTCTTCTATTTCGGAGACTCCTTTTGTTCTTTGTGTGTGGTGCGTTAATTACCGTGATCACTCACTTGTGAGTTCGGCTTTGGCTTTCTGCCACCCACAAAAGCTTGGGGAAGGCAGAAGAAATACAAAAACACACACAATAGTAAGCATAACCACACAGAAAGTGTCTAAAATATTTCTTGTCCTCTTGGCAAGTAAAAGTTGAAATTGTTGTATTAGTAATAATTAACGATGAATTGATTGTAGTTCTGGTAGCCTCTAAGTTAATATCTTTATTTCAGGCCTGTTTACAGAGTTTATCACAAGCAAGGAAGTAGGAATGAATAATTCAGTAGCCATCATGACATGTTTATGGATGTGTTCTAGGAAGAGATTAACACCCGACATGATATGTATAACTGAAAATTAAGGCTGTAAGCAAACTTGAAGCTGGACTGAAAAAAGTCTGTAACAGTTCTGACAGAAGCCATCATAGTAACACTGATAATACTATCTGCAGGATGACCTTGATGGTAGTTTTAGTGTGTCTGTTTCTTTGTCTGTGTATCTAAAGGGGTTTGTGTGGTGTTTTTGACGTAAAGTTTTCAGCTTACACTTAAGCTGTGTTTGTTTCTAAGCTAACCGCCCATAAATACCATGTGGATTCTTAGGGTGACAACAGTAGTAAAACTGCAAGGGAGATTATTGTAAAAATTTCTTTTTGTGAGACAAGTGTTTGTAAATGCTCTTGACTGTAAGCTCATTATAAGGGAAATAACAGTAAACTTTTGACAGAGATGAATGTTGTTTAGAGGTTATGATGGTGTAAGTTTTTGTGAGAGTGTAATTCTTATGTGTGTTGTGACTAAAGTGTTGGTTGGTGTGTTGGAAGCGGGTACCTCAGTGACATAAGCCACAAGGGAAGAGTTTTATGTACATTGAGATTAAAACAAAAACATGATATCTGATTATTTGTGGGGGAGAAAACTAGGCGTTATTGTAATTCACCTTTTTTTTCTTCCTTCACACTGTAAACTTACTTACGGGCCTACTTTACCCATGCCATACACTGGTTTGGCTGCTGACGCTGTCGGCTGTGTGGAGACATACAGCTGAAAAAGTTCAGGTCAAACTCAAAGGAAGCCCAGAGCTTGTCCGACAAGGTGCCAAAGTGCAATCTGAGTCCATTTTTAAAATTTTGAGGTTTGTGTATTGTCTCCAGCCCAGAAAAAAAAAAACACCATCAGATTATGATTTAACAGTTTTACTATGCAGATCTTATTACGGTGGCGTAGTGGGTAGCTGTCACCTCATAGCAAGAAGCTCTCGGGTTCGATTCCCGGCCGGGCGGCCAGGGTCCTTTCTGTGTGGAGTTTGCATGTTGTCTGTGTGGGTTTCCTCCAATAGTCCAAAGACATGCAGGTCAGGTGAACTGGAGACACTAAATCGCTCTTATGAATGAGTGTGTTTGTCTGTGTGTCTGCCCTGCGACGGACTGGCGACCTGTCCAGGGTGTTTCCCCGCCTTTCGCCCTATGAGCGCTGGGATAGGCTCCAGCACCCCCCGCGACCCTAATCAGGATAAGCGACTTAGATAATGAGTAAGTGAGAGAAATGCTTGAGAGTCCTTGAGAGTTTATAAGAGTCTTCTGAATGATTTGTTTTCTTCCTGAATTTTCTTCCTGTCAGTTAGTGGATGTGTGGGTTTATTTGTAGCAGTCTGGTTTTGTTTGTAAACTAAGAGTGGGTTATAGTTTGTTAATTAGATGCATCATGTAAGAATCTGTACAGCACATTAGTTAGAAGGAGATACAGAGAAAGACGACTGCCATATAATTAAAAACAAAGAATAATCAGCAAATCAATTAACATTCTGAAAATGGGGGGAAAACAAACTAAAAGAACAATAGACTGACTGCTTATCTTTATTACTACCATAATCACATATTTAAAATGTGCTGTTAAAACGAACTGTTATGAAAGGAAAAAATTTATACACTTTTGGTAATGATTGTTTGCACATTTTCATGGAAAGGGCCTGCACTGTACTCTGAAGATATATTTGTTTCCCAACTCTCTTAATTCTCTGCTTCTAAATTCCTCTTGATGAGAGTATCTGCAAAAACAACGAACAAACAAACAAAAGTTATAATAATAAAAGAAACATATTACATTTGCTCAAAATACCTGTGGTCCTTAATGTTTATATGAGATTTAAAAAAAAAACAAAAAAAAATACAAGTGGTCTTGATTTTAAATGTCCCTTTTAGATACATGCTTTCATGCACTCAGACTTGGAAGTGGATTACACACAAAGGACACTCCTTGTAAAAATCTTGTGCAGGTTCCACATTTGCTTGGTGTTTTTCTGGAATATTGTATTTACTTAAGATCCCAAATTCCAACAAGTCAATATCTCATGTAAGCTAGTCATAAATCCAGTGATATATTTAAATAACATATCAGAAAGCCATGCCATCAGTAGCATGTATCTTGTTCAAGTTCTTAATTTAGAGACCTGCAGTATCCATGCAAGGTTCACCCGTCCTTCCACTTAATGTATTCTCTGTTATATATTCATGAACATCACGTTCATTTTGTACTCAATTTACCCTTATTACTGTTGTGTGTAACACTGTGTTCAAGAATCAAAATGCTTCAAATCTCTTAAAAATATAGCTTGTAGTAAGAAATCAGAGGACATTTCAGTTATCATCATTTATTTAAATATCCATGTAACACATACAATGCAAATAGTCAAAAGAAATGAATACAGTAAAAGAATTCCCTTCAAACCAAAGCATGCTTCGAATTTGGTCATGAAGTAAGTTAACCTCTTCTGCTTTTCTTTAATTTTTGGCTAATTCAGTGAACTTATTCTGTCATCCAGGTCCAACTAAACTTATATTATATGTGAAATGTTGCTTATCAATCAAAAGTCTGATCTACTAAAATCTTTCCATTACTGTCCCCATGTCTACTGTTTCTTAGCTTTCACAAAGAACATGGACTTAGCGTCATCAGTACTTTTCTGCATGTCCTGTGGTAGGTGGTAAATGCTGAGTTCCAGCAGCTGGAAGCCACAGTTCTTCAGGCTGGAACACAGCTGAGCCTCATCCAGGCGCACCGCAGGGATACACAATTCTGGTGCTGCATAGTAGAATGTCATTTCCAGGGTTCCAATGAGCAGGAGGTGGCCCCCCTGACGAAGCAGGCTGGAGATGTGACCCAGGGCTCTGTTAAAGGAAGCCAGGTCAGGACTAGCAGACTCCAGGCAGTAGCAGGAGATCAGACAGTCAGCTCCAGATGGGGGCAAGGCTTCCGGAAGTAACGGGTGAGGTTGGTGTACATCAATGGGTAACACGTCGGTTACCACGGATCGAAGACGCTGTGCTTTCTCACTCCATGCATCAGGGCTTAAAAAAAGTGAATTGAGAGGTGTATATAATTAAATCATTGATGCCTGAAACAAAGCTAAAGCAGCAGTTTTGAATAGTTATGGCATTTATCCTCAATCAGTAGAAGTCTATCAGTTGGTCAGTAGATTTTTTTTTTCATGACATGATTTATTTTTGATGTTAAGTTCATGAATGAAACTGTTTGTACAGGAGTTGATGGTGACGTAATCTTTCCATGCAGCCTTCAAATACCTACTTTATGGTGAAGTATGCATTAATGTACAGAAAAGGGTGCATTTTGAGTCTCACCTTCTCCCCTCCAGTTTACAGACATGCTGAAAGAAAGGAGTCCAGTCTAGACTGTTACTCTTGCCCTGTAGCCAGTTCTGCAGTTCCCTGCAGTTCGCCTCCACAAAGTCAGAAAGGATCACACGACGAAAGCGCTCACAGCCGCTCATCACTTGATAGAGAGTAGGACCAGAACCTATATCCACCAGAATATCCCCCTTCACATCACCTGAGAGAGAGAGAGAATAGCAGAGAGTGAGATTTTAAATGTGAAAAAGTAAAAGTGTCCAAAAAGTTATGGCAGCATAACAACTTAAAGTGGGCAGATGAAAAGCGGAGATGGGAACTACAGAGGAGATGTTTGCATAGAGAAATTTGGAGACATAGAAGAGAAAAAGTACCCTCAGTAAAAGCCCTGTGTAGCCAGCCAAGTTGCCATGGTGCGATATTGTCTTTGTTGTCAAAGTTAGCACGTGGTGGAGTATAGATATATTGCAAGTACGCTGCAGGATCAAAATGCTGGTAACATGTCTTCAGCTCGGCTTCGGACAATCTTTTTTCTTGCCCAGCACTTTCCTTTCCATTCTGTCCCTCCATGCTATCAGTCTGCAAACTTCTGCTGAAGAAAACATCACCCTGACATACTTATACTTGTATGTACTTGCCTCAGGGCATTTATGTACAATGTAGTTGCAGCCTCATTGACAGAGATCTGTCCATCTGTCCTTGTTTGCTCAACAGTCAAAAGGATAACCATCAGGTTTTGTTTTGTGCCTCTCTGACCTCTGAGGGCCATAAGGTGGCACTTGCACCACAAATTCACCCACACCCACGCACACACTCAACAAACAAACAAACACACACACAGACACAATGAGAGAGAGAGAGCGAGAAACCACAAAGGGAGATGGGCAAACATTATTTACCACATGGTGAAGAAATATTCATTGTGCAGTACAGGATTATAAAAACAGCCACCAAATGCTTGTAAATAACACAAAGAATTTACATATTTTATATTCAGCACACAGATCTGTTGCTAAGTATTTGGCAGTTTGTTTCATTCAGATATCTTTTTCAAAATCCTCCACAACAGCTAAGAACTTACCCTTATATATCTTGTATCTTATATATCTTGTATATCCACCTTTACATGTGCCTTGCGTCATTATTAAATAATAAATGACTTAAAAAGTAACCTAAAATTCAAAAGGCTCATATTGGCATATTGTATTTTTATTGCTTTGTGGCAATAAAAACCCTTCAGATATTACTCCGGTTAGAGAGTATGGTGGAGACCTAAGGCACCTATGTTGGGTGGCAATAACTCAGATTGAGGCGTTTGATGCAGTTCCCTTTTCTGAGGGATTTAACAGAATAATGTCATTACGATAATCTACATAGTTTTAATACCAAATAATATCAATTAAAAATTCTTATATGGTGTAACATCATGAACTCAGAATGACATTTCCACAAGCTGGCATAGTATCAGATTATTAATCCTCAACTACCGGTTGCAACTGAGATAAAACAAGACATACATGTTTGTACGTAAATAATTCACCAACAGGGTAGACATTCATGCATGGCAGCACATTGTTCAACATCCACCATCCACTGAGGAAAAGAGATAAGGAAAAATGAACTTACAACATGTGCCTCTAATTGAGTAGGTGGGGTCTCCTAGTATGGTCTAAAGGGGCTGTATCCTAGCAACTACCTAACAACAGTGACAGCCTCATTTTCATTGGTGGGGCTTTAGCACAGCCGCCCCCAAAGTTATAGCAGTTGTAACTTTGTACACACAACATGAAGTCCACTGGCATATGGACTAAGTATGTACATCCTCATTATCCTCCTTTATAGCAGGGAGTCTAATCAACTGGGCCACAGGTCGCACATATTCCTTGTCATGGACCTGGATGGCTGCCGTTTGGATACATCCATCATCTCCAGGAAAAGTCTTTGATACTCTCCCTATAGACCACAATGCTCGAGGATGCTGAGGATCAATAATAAGAACCACCTGACCAACTGCCAGGTCTTCTTCATTCTTTGTCCACTTCTTTCACACTTGCGGATCAGGTAAGTAATGTCTGACAAAGTTGACCCAGAAATGATCCGCAAGGATTTGGCTATGCCTCCATCGTCAGTTCCCAGGTGCATCATTTGCGGCTTACATGGCCTGTGGAAGTGATGCGTCACGACGGCCCATCAGCAGGATATTAGGTGTGATTGGATCCATATCTGCCAGGTCGGATGACACATATCCCATTGGCTTCAAATTGAGCACACCTTCCACCTCGATTAAGACTGTGTGTAAGACAGCTTCCGTGACTACTTGGTCTTCCAGGACTACCTGCAGAGCAACTTTCATGGCCTTTACCTCTCTTTCCTTCACTCCTCTTAAGTGCGGTGAGTTAGGTGGGTTGAAACAGAAAGCAATCTGTTGCTCTGCCAGCTTCCTTTGGAGAGTCACCCATTGCCTCAAATACCCTGTGTACCTCTCTGCCACCTCCACGGAAGTTAGTCCCTCTGTCAGACAGAAGCCCAAATGGTTTCCCACATCATGAGATGAAACGTCTAAGAGACATGAGAAATGCGTCAGTATCCATGCCTTCCAACAGATCCAAATGAACGCACCGTGTGGTGAGACACTTATATATGATCCCCCAGCGTTTCTCGTGGCCACGTCCAATCCGGACGGTATAGGGTCCGAAGCAGTCTACTCCAATTGAGTAGAATGGGGGCTTATAAAGTTGGAGACGGGCTGCTGGCAAGTCTGCCATCTTGGGAACTTCAGGGTTGGCTCGCCACTTGCGACACTGAGGGCAATTGAACCGGTGCCTACGGATCGCCTCTCTCCCCCTAACGATCCAATAGGTGCATTTCAGCTCAGCAAACACGCGTTCCGAGCCAGGGTGGAATAGGTTATTGTCATATTCCTTTATGAGCTTTAGGATTGTATGGTGGGAGTCAACCACAATGGGATGAATGATCTCAGGTTCCAGATCTACAGCTTTGCGGAGTGTTCCTTCCACTCTGATCAGCCCTGTGGCATTCTCTTAGATAGGTGAAAGACAGGATAGCCAACTGGAGGCAGGTACAGGTTTGTCTGAGGTCAGTGCCTGAATCTTATCTGGAAAGGAATCTGTTTGAGCCTTCCTGAGAAGGTGCATCTCGGCATCCTTATATTTCGAGGCTTGATCTCCCCCTGCAAGGCCATCCGCTGCCCAATGAAGGGACTGATGTGCCGCTTGCAACAGATCTCTCCACGTGGAGAACAGACTTGGGTCTGGGAGCTGTGAACTTTGAATTACACTTACATTGCCACAGAAAGCGGATTTCCTCAGTTCTTGGTCTTCTGGGCTTCCCTCCACAGGAGGATTTACTGGCCAATCCTCTTCTTTCCACTGTAGGAGGTGTGGTTCTTGGTTCCACTGGCGAGACTGCACAAGGTCCATCAAAGTCCGTGCTCTAATAACGTCATCTGCTGGATTGCTTGCGGTGTTCACATATCTCCATTCAGCTGAACCGGTAAGTTCCTGGATTTCTGCAATCTGGGTCCCAATGAATACTTTGTAACTGCAGGATTCAAAACCAGTACAGGACGGTTGTGGAGTCGGACCACACGGTGATGGATCGAATTGGCAATGTCAACTCGGTCAACAGGACAGCTGAAAACCGGTGAGTGCTGCACTCAGTTCAAGACGCGGCATGGAAATTTGTTTTTAGGTGCCACACGAGATCTTGCCATGACAAGGGTTGTATGGACATGCTCTTGCTCATCAATGGACCGTAAGTATGCAACTGCCCTGTAAGCTCTCTTCGATGCATCACGAAATACACGGAGGTCCCTAATCCCTGGAGGAAAGGCAGCACATGGTGGGTCGTAGCACCGAGAAATTTCCACTTTGTTCAGGTCACGCAGCTTGATTTCCCATGTTTGCTATCTTTCTAGTAGGTCCTGCTGCTGAATAGGGTCATCTCAACCATGCTCAGTCTTGCAAAGATCTTGTACCAAGACCTGGTGTATGGAAGCAGGTAACCCAACGGAGGCGAGCACCTTGTATATGTGTCTCAAGGTGGGCAGGGAAGATTCCAGGGTTCGACTCTTGTACCCTAGGGTGTTGCGTAAACAGTCCCAACACAGGCCCAAGGTGGGTTCCTGGAGGTCGGAACTGACCTGGGAAAGCCACAGCTCGCTGCTTTGAGATCTAGCTTCACTGGGCAGATGGTTGATGACAGTGATATCATTGCTTGCCCACTGTCTAATCTCAAAGTCACCAGCAGAGAGGAGCCCCCTCATCTTATTTACAAGACTCTGCAGGCAACTGTACACATAGAGCACCTGTTCGATGGACTCCAAGATGTCTTCATTGCCTGCTCTATTATCTTGCATATGTCGCTGCAGTGCGTAGATGGCACAACAGGGACTGCAAAGGCGGATTCGGGTGAGCTTCTTAAAAAGTATGCCGGTATTGGTCAGGTCTAGTCAAAATGTGACAAAGCAGCATTCCGAGTAAGTTATAAGTAACTTAAAGAAAAATTACGTGCACTAGGCGAGGCTGTAATTACTAGTCCACTTTTAACCTTCTCTTCCCCTCTCTCTGTCACTCTGTCTCTCTCTAAAACACACACGCATGCAGCGGAGGGTTCAGGTCCTCTTATGCCCTGGCTGTCAATAATCTGCATTACCGAAGTACAAAGTATGGAACCCCTAAAATGTCATAAATTTACATTCCGTTTTCTCGTGATAGAAAAATAACATGTTTTGTTTTCTTGAGATCTCAACTTATTTAGGCCTATGTCATTATCACGAAATAACGAAACTTTGTTTTCCGGGATAACTACATAATTAATTTGAGATCTTGAGAGAACAATCTTCTTACCTTGTCCTGCACCATTCTAGCGAGGTCCTCCTCGGGTATTTCTCTCTCCCTCAATGCAGTATAAAATAGGTTCATCCATCTCTACAAGTTTGAGAGAGTGCGCTGACATGCACTTGCTCCTTCTATTGTAATTGGTTATCCTGAACGACATACAGCAAAGCACAGGCCACTATATTATTTTGTAATCACGGGAAAACGGTTGCTTTCCTGAAATCTTGAGGAAACAAAGAAAAATTATGCGTCATCAAGAGAAAACGGAATCTAAATTAAATGTAAATTCGTGGCATCTTATGGCTTCCATTATAAAGTAACCTACATCTATCACACATCTCTCTGTACCCAGACTAGGCCTATCATTTACAATACATTTGCAATACATAATTTATATAGCCTGACTTAACAGCTTATCAACCACTTTACCATCAATTTGCAATTGTGGTTTTGATCAATGCAGTTTTAGAGTGTTGCCAACAGGCTTCATTACATGTTTTTTTTTTTCCCTAAGTGGTATCCATAGCTTTTGTTTAGATTAAAAGTCGCGAGGTTTTCAAATAAGGTATGGGAGAGAGTCAGGCAGGTCGTCATGTCCGATGACACAATATATTATCTGCTTGAGTTGTGAGGCATTGTACAAATATGATGGCCATAAAACAGGTAGACTACATCAACCTGAATCGGCAGTCATATCGCGATGCGTCAAAATTGGTCAAATCCTGGAATCGTGGACCCCATTCTTTTTTAACACAGCGCAGCCAAACACTAGGCCAAAACAGACATATGACATATGTTGGCTACTTTTTTGTTTAAGTTCACCGTTAAGACGTAAAGGATGCGTTTGTGTGTGTGTGTGTGTGTGTGTGTGAGAGAGAGAGAGGGAGTTCATGTTTTTAATGAAGAGTTACTTGTTTTGCTGCTATTCAGCAATAAAGAACACTGTATGGAACAATTTCTGTTTATTTAGTACCCTAGACCCAGACGATATTGGGCTAAGATACAATAGGCTATATGTTAACGTTTGGGGAAACAGCCCAAAAACAAAATAGTGCAACAACGCTCACTTTATTCTAGCCTACGGTGGCTCGTGCTCTGTCTGCACAAGTGTCTGTCCTTTTTAAAACGTGCACTAAATAGGAAAACGTTATCTCTCACTCTATGATGCTATCGCTATACAGGCTAATGCTGGCAGTTAGCGGGTCGGGTTGGGTTTGGGTGGTTGTTTAACGCATATTTTTGCGGGTCGGGCGGTGTGGGTTGGCTCTCATAACGGGGTGGGTGGGTGCGGGTATTAAAAAACCCTGACCCGCGCATGACTACTGCTTACTGCTAGTTACGCCTCTGAAACATGGTATCAAAATAAAAAGAGAAATGATCTCTAAAAGTATCTTATTTGGAATGGAATGTTAGCTCCCAGATTCAGGACTTGCAACAGAAATACATGTAGAATGGACAAGTAAGTCCTAATACCTGTTGGATACATTGAATCTTAATGGCTAATTTAAATAATCTAAGCACACTGCTAAATTTGTGCCATAAGAAGGAACAAAAAATAAGGCAACATTTTTTAAAAATATTTTGTACCACACAAGTGTCACGCCCCAGTACTCTCTTTCCCCCTCCAGTGGTTAGTTTTGATTTAAGATCTGTTACTTCCTGCTTTCCTTAATTAACCTAATTATTAGCCCCACCTGTGTCTTGTTTGTCTTGTTACGTTCTGTATAAATGCTCTAGTTTTGGCCTTTGTTTTGGTGTAGAATTGTTTGTCCTACGTTGTGTTGGTTTATCTGTCTGCCTGGGAGGATCTAGAAAGTGTATTTCGTGAAAACTCTGAGTTAGTTAACTCAGAGTATGTAGTAACACAGGTGTACATAGATGTCATTATCTGTATCTGTTCAACCAACAAAATTATTTGTTTTTATATCAGTATTCGGATAGTAGACCGGAAGCAGGCGTGGTTTACACCAGAAGTCACATTAATCGTTGTAATTAATGTGTTGTATTTTCTAACCCAACATTCATTGACAGTGCAAGTATTGTGCCTTCAAAGCATCAAATTGATTTAAAATAATAATTAATATAATTGTTTATGAAATATATTTATAGCCAAAAATTGTTCAACGGATTCAGCGGACTTCCATTTGTTTAGATTTAAATTGTTTAGCCTACCTGCTACACCTTGTAAACGGAGACGGAGAAGGAAGCGAGGCAAAAGAGCTGGAGCACTGGTCAGGCAGAGACAACAGAAACAACAAGAAAATCGTCGCCCTCTTTGAAGTATCCTTCTAACGAATAATGTTCATCGTAATGAACATCATAATGTTAAGACTAATATGACTATGCATATAGCTAGTAGTGACATTTTTCCCATTAGTGTACTTTCACGCCCTCGTAGCTCATTTACATGCTCCCTTTGGGTGACATTATTCGCAGTTACCTATCCAGCATAATGACCGCTCTGAATTGGCTAACCTTGAGGCATGTCTTTGTGCTATTAAGGGTTGGATGTCTTCAAATTTCCTGATGCTTAAGGCAGGCAAGACTGAAATGCTGGTCATTGGTCCCCCTACGCATAAGCATCTTTTTAGTGATCTAACTCTAAATTTTGACAACTGCATCATCTCTCAAAACTCTTCAGCTAAGAACCTTGGTGTGATTTTTGACTCTAGTCTCTCGCTAGTCACTCATATCAAGAACACAACCAAAACTGCCTTTTATCACCTCCGTAACATTGCTAAAATTAGGCCCTTTCTAAGTATGGCTGATGCAGAAACCATTGTTCACGCATTCGTCACGTCTCGTCTCGATTACTGCAATGTTCTTTACTCTGGCCTGCCTGCCTCTAGTACCAATAGTCTTCAGCTGGTCCAGAATGCTGCTGCTAGAATTCTGACCCGAACAAAGAAATTTGATCACATTACCCCTGTCCTGGCTTCCCTTCATTGGCTCCCAATTCATGCAAGGGCAGATTTTAAGGTCCTCTTATTAACATATAAAATTTTACATGGGCTTGCGCCCTCCTACCTGTCTGGCTTAATTACACCCTATAACCCACCTCGCACCCTGCGCTCTCAAGATTCTGGATTATTAGTCATTCCAAGAGTTAAAAAGAAGTCTGCTGGCAACCGAGCCTTTTCCTACCGCTCTCCCTTCCTTTGGAATGGTTTACCTAAAGAAGTTAGAGAGGCAAACTCTCTCAATTCCTTTAAAACAAAACTAAAGACTTATCTATTTTCTCGAACTTATGCATGATATAATTTTGATTTGACTTTGTTATAAACATGTAAAGCCCTTTGAGACTATAAATAGTGATACTGGGCTCTATATAAATATTATTATTATTATTATTATTATTATTTCCACATCCTCATATTGTACTTTTCATCTCTCTCTCTTTTTATTTTTATTTTTGTTTTTAACAAAGTTTTATGAACTGTCTGAACTACCACCACAATCCCTTTAACAGGGGGACTTTGACCAATCAGAAACTTAAAGACGCTTTAAATCGAAAGAGTTTGTTTTGCATTGGAAATAGACACTATTCGCAGTAAAAATATATAGAAAAATATCCTTGAGTTGAAGAGAATAATCTTGAATTCCAATGATGCTGCGTTCGCGATTCTTGATGTGTTAACGTTATTGAAGTTTGCTGGGGAAATAGGCTACTATTTTACAACAGTAATTTACACTGAATCGATGGGAGCGACTGCAGAATATAGCGATCACTTTTCAATAATGTGTATTTGATATGAGTCGATTTCAAGAAACATAATGGCTGAGGCACAGACATGTCAATCTTGTCTTTTTCCCCGAATAATAACGAGCAACTTCGGGTAGAAGAAATATCTGTTTCCATCGCATTATATGTGCTTTCCCGAATAACGTATCTGGATTTGGGTACATCCCTAAGTAGTAAAACTCCTAATAGAAGAGCCCTTTGGCTTCATTCTCCTAGCAAAACAAAGCCATAGGGCTTTTCTATTAGAAGGTTTACTATTTGCTCTGAGTTGGCTAACTCTTTCTGGAGTACCCTCCTCAAGCCTGAATCTGCATTCGTAAGTTCCAAAAAGTCTTTTTCATGTTCCATGTAAATAAACTGAAACTGACCTGCGCATACATCCAGTCTCTTTAACCAACCATGACAACAAGCTACTGTGCGAGCTTGTCAGTGTGAAAGAGACATCCAAGCTTGTACCTGTGTCTGTCTCAAAATCTGAAAACCACAAATAATTCTTTGAAACAACAAAGATGGCTGAAAAAGTTTAAGTGAAACTTAATTGAAGCCCAGACCTTGTCTGACAAGGTGCCAAAGTACTAACTGAGTCCGTCATTTGAAATTTTGAGGTTTATGTGTCATTAGATTAGTGAAGAAAGTGGACTGCCATATAACTGAAAAATAAAGAGTAATCAGAGAATCAAGAAACATGATAAAAATGGGAGGAAAACAAAACTAAAAAAACAATATACTGACCAATTATCTTTACTACTACCATAATCACAGATTTAAAATGTGCAGTTAAAGCGAACATTTCTGAAAGGGAAAAATGATACAGTTTTGGTGATTATTGTTGGCACTTTTCCATACTAAGGGCCTGCACTGTACTCTGAAGATATATTTGTTTCCCTACTCAATCTCAATGCTCTGCTTCTAAATTACTCTTGATGAAAAGTATCTGCAAAAACAAACAAAGTTATAGTAATAAAAGAAACATATTACATACATTCCTCAAAAAACCGGCGGCCTTAGTATTTATATGAAAGACATAAAAAAGCACACACATTTTCAGTTGGTCTTGATTCTAAATATTCCATTTAGATGCATGCATTCAAGAAGAATTTTGCAATACACACGTGAGGGACACTCTTAGTAAAAATCTTGTGCAGGTTCCACATTTGGTTGGTGTTTTTAAGGAACTGTCCTTTTAAGATGTCAAACTAGACCAACAAGTCAATACCTCATGTAAGCTGGTCATAAATCCAGTGATATATTTAAATAATATCAGAGAGCCGTTCCATCAGTGGCATGTATCTTGTTCAAGATCTTGATTTAGAGACCTACAGAATCCATGCAGAGAACTTGACCCACCCTTCCACTTAATATATTTTGTGTTCTATTTTACTGAATGTCACATTTTCTTTTGTACTCCATTTGCTCTTGTTACTAGTGTGTATAACGGTGTTCAAGAATCAAAACACTTTAAATCCTTTAAAAAATATATAGCTTTTAGTAAGAAATCAGCAGACGTTTCAGTTATCATAATTTATTAAATACCCACCACATGTAACGCTTTCAACTGAAATGATCAAAAGAAATAAATACAGTAAAAGAATTCCCCTCAAAACATAGTATGTTTACAATTTGGTCATAAAGTAAGTTAACCCTCTTCTGCTTTTTCTTTCATTTTTGGCTAATTCAGTAAATTTACTCTGTCATCCAGGCCTGACTAAACATATATTTTAAAAGGTTATTTATCAATCAAAAGTCTGCTTCACTAAACTCTTTTCTTTACTTTCCCCATGCTTACTGTTTCTTAGCTTTCACAAAGAACATGGACCTAGCATCATCAGTGCTTTTCTGCATGTCCTGTGGTAGATTGTAAACGCTGAGTTCCAGCAGCTGGAAGCCACAGTTCTTCAGGCTGGAACACAGCTGAGCCTCATCCAGGCGCACCGCAGGGATACACAATTCTGGTGCTGCATAGTAGAATGTCATTTCCAGGGTTCCAATGAGCAGGAGGTGGCCCCCCTGACGAAGCAGGCTGGAGATGTGACCCAAGGCTCTGTTAAAGGAAGCCAGGTCAGGACTAGCAGACTCCAGGCAGAAGCAGGAGATCAGACAGTCAGCTCCAGATGGAGGCAAGGCTTCCGGAGATAACGGGTGAGGTTGATGTACATCAATGGGTAACACGTCGGTTACCACGGATCGAAGACGCTGTGCTTTTTCACTCCATGCATCAGGGCTAAAAAAAAAGGGGGGGGGGGGGTGTGATTGACAGGTAAGTATAAGTAAATCGCTGATGTCTGAAACAAAGCTTAAGCAACATGTTTAAAAAATTGTGGCATTTGTCCTCAAGTAGAGGTCTATCAGTTGGCTGGTAGAATTTTATTTTATTTTTTTTCATGACACGATTTACTTGTGATGTTGAGTTCATGAATGAAACTGTCTTTACTGGAGTTGATGGTGACCTAATCTTTTCAAGCAACCTTCAAATACCAATTTGTTTGGTGAAGTATGCATTAATGTACAGAAAAGGGTGCATTTTGAGTCTCACCTTCTCCCCTCCAGTTTACAGACATACTGAAAGAAAGGAGTCCAGTCTAGACTGTTACTCTTGCCCTGTAGCCAGTTCTGCAGTTCCCTGCGGTTCGCCTCCACAAAGTCAGAAAGGATCACACGACGAAAACGCTCACAGCCGCTCATCACTTGATAGAGAGTAGGACCAGAACCTATATCCACCAGAATATCCCCCTTCACATCACCTGAGAGAGAGAGAGAGGGAGAGAGAGAGAGAAGCAAGAGCATTTTAATTGTGAAAAAGTAAAAGAGGCCAAAAAGTTATGGCGGCACAAGAACTGACAGCTGGCAGATGAAGAGCAGAGATTGGGAATATGGAAGAGATGTTTGCATAGAGAAAGATGGAGAAAGAAACATAAAGGAGAAAATGTACCTTCAGTAAAAGCCCTGTGTAGCCACCCAAGTTGCCATGGTACGATATTGTCTTTGTTGTCAAAGCTAGCACGTGGCGGAGTGTAGTTATACTGCAGGTACGCCGCAGGATCAAAGTCCTGGTAACATGTCTTCAGCTCAGCCTCAGAAAATCCTTTTTCTTGCCCAGCTCTTTCCCTTCCGTTCTGTCCCTCCATCCTGTCAATCTGCAAGCCTCTGCTGAAGAAAACATCACCCTGACATACTTATACTTGTATGTACTTGCCTCAGGATGTTTACTTTACAATGTAGTTGCAGCCTCAGAGATAAAGATCCTTGTTTGTTATTATTTGGACTGTTGGACAATCAGGTTTTGTGCCACTCTAACCCCAGGCACTGATGATCATAGAATGGCCCTTACTCAACAAACTGGTTTGGTATCTGAAAAGCTGGTTCCCGGCTGGAACCACAACATAGCTGGTTTTTCCAGTGTGAACCGTTCTTTACTTCCATTGTGTATTGTGGATTAGTAGTTGGACCATGGTTGTTTTTTGCAACAACAAAAGCTTACAGGTAATGTGATCCACCATCTTGCTACTACTGTTTACTTCTGTTGTGCATTGTGCAACGCCCTCCCTTGCAGACGCATCCTTGATTACAATGGTTCCACTCAAAACTTGTGGAAACGCAGGCTGGTTCGCTAGAAGGCACCAAAGTTCAAAGAATCCTGAATGGAAGCGGTTCAAGAACCCGTTTGCTGATGGTGGACAAGGGGTTACAGAAAGAGACAGACAGAGACAGAGAAATAATTATTGGTCTTGTATAGCCTTCCATTTCAACCTTAGCTTTTTCAGGGGGGTGAGTAAATTCAGCTTGGTGATAATAAAATTTAATTGGTCTTTACTTAGAAACATTTTTAATTTTTAACATTGAATCCTACTCCTAGTAGATAAGCTGTATAGTTACAAAATAACCACTTTTGTAAATCCAACAGAATTTACAATACAATGTGCCATTCTGAGTAATCTGGCCTCAGTAGTTCACCCTGTTAATCTCTTATCACCAGCTGCCATTTGATCATTTTCTTGTAAAGATAAACTTTAATCCCTCTGGAAGTTGTACTTTATTAAGGCAACAGGAAAACAAATATTCTGAAGTTCAGTTCAGTGTGAAGTTTGGTTGAAGCAGAGACAAATGATGAGTGCAATGCCCTTCAATGGACTATGCAAATGGTGTCAGGAGACAGTTTTAGTGAGAAACAGTAAATTATGTTTGTTTCTGGAATGAGCTTTAAATGCCCAGTTGCACTGCAATAACAATTTTTTAGTAGTGACTTGAGTTGCTTTACCTAAGTTATTCATTCAGGTTACAATATCCTAAGTCATTTTTTAAAGAAAATCTGGCCCTGGTAAAATAAATAAATAAATCAGTTCATGCGTGTTAAGAGGTTAAATTTTGCTAGTATTTTTATCGATTTGTTGCATATGAACTGTTGGTTAGATTTACAAACATGGCATCAAAATAAAAAGAAAATGAACTTTAAAAGTGTCTTATTGTGGAATTTTTGGTCAGAATTTCCAAAACTCACTCACTCTCAAAGCCGCTTATCCTAATTAAGGTTGCGGAGGGTGCTGGAGCCTATCCCAGCACTCATAGGGTGAAAGGCAGGGAAACACCCTGGACAGGTCATCAGTCTATCACAGGGCAGACACACAGACTCACACACTCACACCTAGGAGCAATTTAGGGCCTAACCTGCATGTCTTTTGACTGTAGGAGGAAACTGGAGCTCCTGGAGGAAACCCACACGGACAACACGCAAACTCTGCACAGAAAGGACCACGGCCGCCCAGCTAGGAATCGAACCTGATGGCGCTACCCACTGTGCCATCATGCTGCCTGACAAGAAAGTCCTAATACCTGTTAGATACATTGAATCTTAATGGCTCCCAGATCCAGGACCCACAGCAAAAAATACCTGTTGGATACATTGAATCTTAATGGCTATTTATAATAAGCTAAGCACACTGCTAAACTTGTGTCAGGAGAAGGAAGAAAAAATAAGCTGAACACTTTTTAAATTATTTTATACCATACAAGCTACTGCCAGAGCTTGTCAATATAAAAGAGAGATCCATACGTGCATCAGTGTCTTGCTCAAAATCTGACAACCACAACACATAATTCTCTGAGACAACAAAGGGAGATGGGCAAGCATTATTAACCACATGGGGAAAGAAATAGTAATTGTGCAGCACAGGATTACAAAAACAGCCATGAAATGCTTGTAAAACACAAATAATTTTACATACTTTATATTTAGCACACAGGTCTGTTGCTACGTTCTTGCTAATTTGTTTCTTTCAAATATTTTTTTCAAAATGTTCAACAGCAGCTAAGCCCTAGATATCTTGTATCCCACCTTTTACAAGTGCCAAGTGTCATTATTAAAAAATAAATGACCTAAAATGTAACCTAAAATTCAAAAGGCTCATTTTAGCAGGAAGAAGTAAGGGACTGGTGTGTCAGTTTGGCCACAGGCGTGTACAATCTGTACTGTTCATTGATTCCACTTTAAACACTCTGAAGCTTTTTTTTTTTTTTTTAACTGAAAGCATTAGACGAACAAAATTACTGTCTAGAAATGTTTCCACATTACTCGATAGAATTGCGCTGAATAGTACCTTCCATAATTCAGTGTGTCTGACAATGAAAAATTTTTGTTGAAATTTGCCCAAAATCCACAATGCAAAAGCAATTAACCTCTTAACCATGCTACTTTTTTCAAACAATAATTTTGTGTTTTTTTGTGAGAGGAAAACAAATATCCATATAAACGTGTGAGTTATTTACAGTTTCTAAATTTCTCTGTGTGTTCTGTTTTAGTGTCTCAAAGATTTCACAGAAAACCAGAGGGCTGTACTACGAAGGGAATTTAACCTACTCGGATTTAACTCGGGGGTTATCAAGTCAGGGTTGACAAACTCTGATTGCCTGAATTGGTGTTAAATGGTACCACGAAGGTGATTAAGATGTTGGTTAGTTGATTCGGTGTTAACTTAATCGGAGTTTGTGCACGTTCACATAAAAGGGGTGTGTTCGGCAACGCAGGCAGAGGTTTTGCATAATGGCTCGTGCTCTGTATTTTCCGACCGAAGAATGCACGTTGATAATGTCAGGACATGAGAATTTTAAAGAAACATTAACAGCTAAATCTAACATCGTGGTGGCTAACAAAGCCAGGGAGGCCGAGCAAATTTGCAAGGACAGAGTAAATTCGTAAGAACAGTGTTCTTGTCGTATGTTCTCTATTTTGTCTTCTTTTATTTGTAATATGATTTGAGATGTGAGGACACGTAAAATAGTTTATCTAAATATGTGAAAACAATTAAGATAATTCAGTTATAGCCTACGCATGGGATACATCTCTGAAATTGACCCGTCACTCACTGTCAATGAATTAAGATCTACTGCCTAAAGCACCTAGGCTGTAGGGCTGCCTGTGTGAATGTAATGCTGTTGTGTTAAGAATAATTTCATTCTAACAGTCATTTCAGCTGCAACCTCAGTGGAAAGCGCACCTGGCAACAAGTCAGGATGCAATATAAAAATATTCTATCAAGTGGTGTGTATTAGCTTTCTTATCTTTAATACTGAGTACAGATGTGGTGTGTGGCCTATACTTATAATAGCCCTTTCATGTCTTCACAGCAAACAGAAAAAGGCAGAGATAGTGAAAACTGGAGGAGGGCCACCTCCTGCTACATTTTCACAGGGAGAGAGGTTGGCAATGGCAAACAATAGATGAAGGCCCATGATGGAGGAGGTCGAAGGGGCAGTCAGTTCTGACCCTGATAGCAGCTCAGTGTCCACCCTTTATGTACAGGGTAGTATCATATCAGTTGTTTTGCCTGGCCAGTTTAAAATAACTTTACGTAGTTCACATGCCTGTCTTATGTACAGTTTATTATTGAACTGCTCCAGCCACCAGCATGCCCCTCATCTGACTCTCGGGTAGAGGTAAGCGTGGAAATAATTGAGGAGTTCTGTGGATTTATCAATGCTGATATATTGATACAGCTTAACAGCTTTTCTCTTTATTTTCTTTTTCAAGACGACTTGGGTGAGGACACAATGTCAGCCATGTCTGACACACACACACACACACACACACACACACACACAAGTGACCCATTTCATCACTTGTACTTTTATGTCTATTTAACAGTAACTAACATAGGCTAATACTAGGCTATGTATGGCAAATTGTCATGAGCTGATATATACATGTATTGAATGAGAATGAACCTTCAAGAGAACAAAGCTTTGGTCAGTTGACAATCACATTATTGTGTTTCAAGAGGAACTAAATCAACCACTCTCCCCACCCATGGCTACCTCCCCTCACACCCCTCAGAGAACCCAAAGGGTGACTTGTCCTTTGCTACTAAAAGGATCATTCATCCTGACCATATGTAGCACTAATGATGCTGAATCCTGCATGCCATGTTTGTTCTCTCATTGTGTTTACTGTGCAGGCTGGATCTGACAATGTGCAGTCGCACTGTAAGCGTATGCTTGAGCTGGACTGCCAGAAAAAAATTCTACCAAAAAAAAAAAAAGTTAAACTGGAACATGACAAAAAGGTTTTGCTATACATTGACCACCCTTTGATCAATATGTCTCTACCATCTGCAACTTTTTTTCTTTTAATTTTCAGAAAAGGGAGAATGCCAATAAATAAATAAATGTTTCAAAAAAAGAATAATTTCATGTATCTTTTATTGGTTGAAAAATTGATTTGTGATGGCTTCTCTGATGGTTCCTCCTGTTCGGTAATCCAGCATCACTGACTCTACTACATCTGGTGGCATCGGCATTTGGCATGGTGCTCTTTCTTTTCTAATAGTGGCAATGTTATGGAGCACCACACATGCTGCCACCACTTTACATGCCTGCTCTGGGGACACCTGCAAGCCTTGCGTACAAGCAAAGCGTGCTTTGATGACCCCAAGTGTCATCTCTATCCTGACCCTTGTGTTACTGTGAGCCACACTATATTTTATTTGTACCCTTGTTTGTGGATCAGGATAGGGGGTCATCAGGTAACGCAGACACAGGTAGTCTCTGTCCCCCAAGCAGCAGGCCATCAAAACGCCCTTTTTCATCACGTTCCATGATCTACCTCAACAGCCCTCTTAAACCTCACATCTCGAGAGTCACTCACTGTGGATTTATGCTCACATCATTACAAACTCTGTGCATTGCCCTTGGTTTTTTTGTTTGTTTGTTTTGTTTTCCACTGGCAGCTTTCTATATAACATTGGACATGCTTAACATGTCGGGAAAGCAACAGTGTGCAGATCCATCCGAAAAGTATGCCTTGCACTGCTCATTTTCATTGTTTTCCCAGGACATAAAGCAGTAAGGGTCATCAGAATTCTACAGAAAAACAGGTTGGTTAATCTTATGTAAAAATCTATACAAGGGTTTAGGTGCTGAGCTGTTTCAACAATGAATAATCATTATCTAACATTTCAGGATTCCCAAATGAAACTGGCTAATGGAGCACAGATTCCTATTAAAGCTCCAAGTGTGAGCAAAGGGGATTATGTGAACAGGAAATCTTTTCACAGCATCAATGTGCAGGTAATGACAAAGGTTCAAGAGTCTGAGTCAAATCTTCATTTTGGACAGTAATGCAACTCGTCCTCTTTGTCAAGATAATATGTGATGCCACCCACATCATCACAAATGTGGAGGCCAAACGGCCAGGGTCTGTACATGATTCAAGTCCACCTTGTACAAGTTTGAACAGGGTAATTTACCTTTCAGATATTGACTGATGCTTCAATTCTTACATTTACAGTTTTGTATGTTAAGTGTTATGGTTACTTTTATGATGTGATTATAGGACAATATGATGGTATCCTCGGTGGGAACAGAGGCTACCCCTGCCTGCCCTTTCTAATGACCCTGTACCCTGACCCTGGAGCACAGTGCTGCTACAACCTGGCCCACTGCAGGACAATAGCCAGGGTAGAGATGACCATTGGCATTTTCAAGGCCCAGTTCCTGTGTCTGTGTGGGCTAAGGGTCACTCCAGAGAGGGCATGTGACATCATTGTAGCAAGTGTGGTGTTACATAATATTGCCACAATAGGAGGAGAGAGACGCTCTCCTGCAGTCATAAAACAAGAGAGTGCACCTCCCTGCCACCTTCCTGACAACTGAGATGGCCGGACTGTGAGGGACACAATTTGCAACAATCACTTCAACTAGTGCAACATCACCCCAAGCAGTGTTTTTTTTTTTTTTTTTTAATTATTATTAATTTATTTTCTTTTTGTGCATGTTCAATTAATACAGCAGTGTGTCAGCAGATTTCTTATTTCCTCTTTGTCCTGCAAATAAAAATGAAAGGGCATGCTAATTAATAAATTAATTATTAACACCATACATACCAATGGAAAAATATGCTCATTCTATAAACCCACCTTTAACCTTTGCTCCAGTATTTCAATTTCAAGTTTTGTTTTTCTGATTTGAAGTTGTATGTGGTTCTTCTGGAGGTCCCTTTTTTATTTGCTTCTCCAGATGGACTTTATGTAGACCTTTTACTGGCATCTGGGAAGAGAGACAACATTTTGTTAGAGGAGGTTATAGTGTTTTTCTTAACCCAGCCAATGGAATGCTTAGAGTCAGTGCATTCTCAGTGCTGGTCCCAAGCCTGGATAAATGGGGGGGGTTGCGTCAGCAAGGGCATCTGGCATAAAAACTAGGCCAAATCAAAATGCGGATCATAAATCAGGTGTCCATACCGGTTCAGTCGAGGCCCGGGTTACCAACGGCTGCCACTGGCACTGTTGACCAGCAGGGTGCTGGTGGAAACTATGCTACTGTTGGAAAAAGGAGAAGGAGAGGCGGAAAGCATGTCCAGAGGAAGCTGGAGAGGATGAAGGGTAGGGGTGTGGAGGTGAGAGTTGGAACTTTAAATGTTGGCACTATGACTGGAAAACGGAGAGAGCTGGCTGACATGATGGAGAGAAGGAAGGTAGATATACTGTGTGTGCAAGAGACCAGGTGGAAGGGGAGTAAGGCCAGAAGCATCGGAGGGGGGTTCAAACTGTTCTACCACAGTGAGGATGGTAGGAGAAATGGAATAGGGGTAATCCTGAAGGAAGAGTATGTCAAGAGTGTTTTGGAGGTGAAGTGTCAGAGTGATGAATATGAAGCTGGATATTGAAGGTGTGATGATGAATGTTGTCAGTGCATATGCCCATCAAGTTGGGTGTGAGATGGAGGAGAAAGAAGATTTCTGGAGTGAGTTGGATGAAGTGGTGGAGAGTGTACCCAAGGAAGAGAGAGTGATTATCAGAACAGACTTCAATAGGCATGTTGGTGAAGGGAACAGAGGGGATGAGGAGGTGATGGGTAGGCATGGTGCCAAGGAGAGAAATGCAGAAGGACAGATAGTGGTAGATTTTGCTAAAAGGATGGAAATAGCTGTGGTTAACACATACTTCAAGAAAAGGGAGGAGCAACAGGATTGCGTATAAGAGCGGAGGACGGTGCACACAGGTGGATGCAGGAAGCCCAACTTGAAAGAGATTGGAGACTGCAAAGTGGTGTCAGGGGAGAACGTAGCAAGGCAGCATCGGATGGCAGTCTGTAGGATGACTTTGGGGATCAAGAGGAGGAAGAAAATGAAGGCAGAACCGAAGATCAAATGGTGGAAGTTGAAGAAGGAAGACTGGATGGCTGGGAAACTACTGCAGGAGTGATAAGGGAGACAGCTAGGAAGGTACTGGGTGTGTCTTCCAGAAGGAGGAAAGAAGGCAAGGAGACATGGTGGTGGAACCAGGATGTACAAGAAAGTATACAGGGGAAGAAGTTGGCCAAGAAGAAGTGGAACAGCCAGAGAGGTGAAGAAAATAGACAAGAGTACAAGGAAATGCGGCGCAAGGCGAGGAGAGAGATGGCAAAGGCTAAGGAAAGGGCATATTGTGAGTTGTATGAGAGGCTGGCCACTAAGGAAGGAGAAAAGGATTTGTACCGATTGGCCAAACAGAGGGACCAAGCTGGGAAGGATGTGCAGCAGGTTAGGGCGATGAAAGATAGGCACAGAAATGTACTGACAAGCGAGGAGAGTTTGCTGAGAAGATGGAAGTACTTTGAGGAGCTGATGAATGATGAAAACGAGAGAGAAATAAGGTCAGACAGTAGGGTGATAGCAAATCAGGAAGTGCAGCGGATTAGCAAGGATGAAGTACGGACAGCTATGAAGAAGATGAAGAGTGGAAAGGCAGTTGGCCCGGATGACATACCTGTGGAGGCTTGGAGATGTTTGGGAGGGATGGCAGTGGAGTTCTTAACCAAATTGTTTAACACAATCTTGGACGGGGAGAGGATGTCAAAGGAGTGGAGAGAAAGTGTGCTGGTACCAATTTTCAAGAACAAGGGCGATGCGCAGAGCCTTAGCAATTACAGGGGCATAAAGCTGACCAGCCACGGCATGAAGATATGGGAAAGAGTGGTGGAAGCTAGGTTAAGAAGAGAGGTGATGATTAGCAAACAGCAGTATGGTTTCATGCCAGGAAAGAGTGGTACAGATGCGATGTTTGCTTCGAGAATGTTGATGGAGAAATATAGAGAAGATCAGAAGGAGTTGCACTGCGTCTTTGTGGATTTAGAGAAAGCATATGATAGAGTGCCAAGAGAGGAGGTGTGGTATCATATGAGGAAGTCAGGAGTGGCAGAGAAGTATGTAAGAGTGGTACAGGACATGTATGAGGACTGTGTGACAGTGGTGAGGTGTGCGGTAGGAGTGACGGATGGGTTCGAGGTGGAGGTGGGATTACACCAAGGATCAGCTCTGAGCCCTTTCTTGTTTGCAATGTTGATGGGCAGGTTGACGGACGAGGTCAGGCAGGAGTCTCCGTGCACTATGATGTTTGCGGATGACATTGTGATCTGTAGTGAGAGTAAGGAGCAGGCTGAGGAGAACCTGGAGAGGTGGAGGTATACACTGGAGAGAAGAGGAATGAAAGTCATTAGGAGCAAGACGGAATACATGTGTGTAAATGAGAAGGAGGACTGTGGAACGGTGAAAATGCAAGGAGCAGAGGTGGTGGAGGTGGATGAGTTTAAATACTTGGGTCAATGGTACAAAGTAATGGGGAATGTAGAAGTGAGGTGAAGAGGAGAGTACAGGCAGGGTGGAGTGGGTGGAGAAGAATGTCAGGAGTGATGTGCGACAGAAGGGTACCAGCAAGACTGAAAGGGAAGGTTTACTGGATGGTAGTGAGACCGGCTATGTTGTATGGTTTGGAGGTGGTGTCACTGACAAAAAGACAGGAAGCAGCTGAAGGTGTTAAGATTTGCGTTGGGAGTGATGAGGATGGACAGGATCAGAAATGAGTACATTAGAGGGACAGCCCACGTCGGATGCTTTGGAGACAAAGTAAGAGAGGCAAGACTGAGGTGGTTTGGTCATGTGTGGAGGAAAGATGCTGGGTACCTTGGGAAAAAGAAGCTGATGATGGAGCTGCCAGGCAGGAGGAAAGAGGAAGGCCAAAGAGAAGGTTTATGGATGTAGTGAAAGAGGGCATTCAGGTGGTCGGTGTGACAGAGATGCTTAGGACAGGACGAGATGGAAACGGGTGATTCGCCCTAACAGGAGCAGCCAAACGAAGAAGAAGAAGATAGTGTTCTTAGTGTTTCAGTTTGACACATGGGTGATACAGACATACAAAAAGCTATTCTTACTGTTCTAAGATGTTTTCCAGAGTTCAATGGGGATTCCTCCACAGGGGAAGGGGAGCAGCCAGATGTTACCCAGCTCAGAATTTAAGGTATGCCTCCATAGGGCTCTCTGTAAATGCTGAGAGAGTCTCATCGTCTTCATCCCACAACACAAAATGTTTTAAACATAGGCTACTTGAAACTTATGCATCAGGTAAAATCTGTTGAAAATGAGGCACTTAATGATGGAGGAATGTCCAGAAGATTGAGGACTCCTTCAGTCACTGGAGATGAATGTGGTTAGATGCAAAAGTGGTAATCAGCAATTAACCATTATTCAGATATGATAAACTTGCCATTTGCCATCATCTTGTGTCCTGGGGAGTACTTGGCCCTTATGAGCTCCCCCCTAGAATGACATCCATAAATGGCCTCTCTGCATTCTGGCTGACTGCCAGCTCTTCAGTCAGAGTGAAAGGTGGTGATGGTGGTAGCCCTCCACCCGTTTTAAGGGCCTCCAACTTCTGTCTTCTTGGCTACAAAGTGAAACTCAACTATTATTCCTAGCCCTACATTTACAATTAAGGAAAAAAAATTAGCTATAAAGTAAATAAAATATTGCCTGACTGAATTATGTTTTTGTATGTTTTATGTTTTTGACTTGCTGCCAAGTGCGTTTCACACCACTGGAGTTACATCTGATTCAAAAACATAAAATGCATTCAGTATTATAGTGTACAATGCAGGCAAAATTACATCAAAATTCTCAGAAGTTACTTTAAATATTGAATGCAGCATAACTACTTTACACAAACTGATAATCTTGCGCATTAACTGTCAGAATTTTTTTTGCCACGCCATCTCCCTTCCCTCCCTTGCTGCTGTCACCGTATTACTTTTCTTCAAGAATATTTGCTGGTAATCTTGGCATACTGTCATGAGTACCTCTTGCTCTGTCACTGTAAAAAATGTTCAATGCAGTTTCTCTCTGTCAGCAGAATCAGTCCATCAATGTTCGACTGATGATGACATATAATGTTCGCCATGAGCGTTCACAATTCAGACTCAGCCTGTCTGAGACTAAGTGAACTTAATCTCCGGAAATGGAATCCTCTGTTCTGGAACCAAAAATTCAGCGCAAGTCAGAATTCGAGTTTAAGTTTAGGTTTTAGGTTAAGTTTTCAAACCTGCTTTCTGGAACACACCCAAGATGTCAGATAAGAACAAAATCTACTAAACAAACTGAAAGAACCCATGGGTGTTTATACCAGCAGAGGCAGTTTTTCTATAATCTTAGCTATATCCTACATTTAATCCAAAAAATAACATTTGGTATTATTTAAATTTAAAACTCTTAAAACTTAAGTGAGAACATGTTCAAGTAAATCATAACATGAGTAACAGCATCATTTTCACTATTTAATGAATGTGTGAAATACATTTGGTTATTTGAGGGTTTATTTCATTAAAGAATGCCTGAGAATTCACAAGAATGCACAACAGTCTATTGAATGTTGTCCATTGCAATTTTTTCCATTTCAGTGGATGTGTGGGTTTATTTGTAACAGTCTAGTTTTGTTTGCAAACTAGTGTGGAGTGGGTTATAGTTTGTTAATTACAGCACATTAGTTAGAAGGAGATATGGAGAAAGAGAACTAAAATAAAGAGTAAGCAGCAAATCAAGAAATATTTTGAAATGGGGGGGGACTAAAAGAACAATACACTGATCAATTATCTTTACTACTACCATAATCACAGACTTAAAATGTGCAGTTAAACTTTTATGAAAGGGAAAAATTTGGCACATTTCCATACTACAATTTACAATTACAATTTACAATTTAGCATTTAGCAGTGGCTGTGGCCGAGATTAACAAACAAATGCAAATCTCAATTCAACAGCTGATGCGACAGAAATTCAAAACAAACTCCCTAGTGAAGTAAGCTAGCGCACACAGTTCTAAACTGACAGAGAACCTAAGGTAAAGCGAACCCTGAAAGAATCTAGCACGAAGTAAGTTATACGGTGGAACGGCAACAGAGTACACAGAGCAAACAGAAATCACGGCTACTAAGGCAAATAACATGCAACAGAGACAAGAGAAACCAGAAATCGCGGCTACTGAAGCAAATAAAGCAAAGTCTTACTAGGATCCTGCTCTGAAGGAGAAGCAATCTGACTGAAAAACGATGCACACCATACTAAGGGCCTGCACTGTACTCTGAAGATATATTTGTTTCCCCACTCAATCTCAATGCTCTGCTTCTAAATTACTCTTGATGAGAGTATCTGCAAAAACAAAGTTATAATAATAAAAGAAACATATTACATACATTCCTCAAAAAACCTGTGGGCTTTGGTATTTATGTGAAAGATTTTAAAAAAAAAATAATTCAGTTGGTCTTGATTTTAAATATGCCATTTAGATGCATGCATTCAAGAAGAATTCTGCATTACACACATGAAGGACACTCTTAGTAAAAATCTTGTGCAGGTTCCACATTTGCTTAGTGTTTTCCAGGAATACTGTATCTATTTAAGATGTCAAACTAGACCAACAAATCAATACCTCGTGTAAGCTTGTCATAAATCTAGTGATATATTTAAATAATATATCAGAGAGCCACTCAATCAGTAGCACGTATCTTGTTCAAGATATTGATCTAGAGACCTGCAGCATCCATACACAGAACTTGACCTGTCCCTCCACTTAATATATTTTGTGTTCTATTTTACTGAATGTCACATATTTTTGTATTCCATTTACAGTGGACAACTGTGTTCAAGATCTTTACATCTTCATTTCAGTTCTCGTCATTTATTTAAATACCCTCCACATGTAACACTTGCAATGCAAATAATCAAAACAAATGAATTCCCTTCAAACCATAGCATGCTTCAAATTTGGTCATGAAGTAAGGTAAGCCTCTTCTGCTTTTTCTTTCATTTTTGGCTAATTCTGTGAACTTATTCTGTCATCCAGGTCCGACTAAACATATATTGTATGTAAAAGGTTATTTATCAATCTAAAGCCTGCTCCACTAAACTTTTTCTTTACTCTCCCTATGCCTACTGTTTCTTAGCTTTCACAAAGAACATGGACCTAGCATCATCAGTATTTTTCTGCATGTCCTGTGGTAGGTAGTAAACACTGAGGTCCTGCAGCTGGAAGCCACAGTTCTTCAGGCTGGAACACAGCTGAGCCTCATCCAGGCACATCACGGGGATACGCACCTCTGGTGCTGGGTATTAGAAAGAAATTACCAGGGTTCCAATGAGCAGGAGGTGGCCCCCCTGACGAAGCAGGCTGGAGATGTGACCCAGAGCTCTGTTAAAGGAAGCCAGGTCAGGACTAGCAGCCTCCAGGCAGTAGCAGGAGATCAGACAGTCAGCTCCAGATGGGGGCAAGGCTTCTGGAGGTAACGGGTGAGGTTGGTGTATGTCAACGGGTAACACGTCGGTTACCACGGATCGAAGACGCTGTGCTTTCTCACTCCATGCATCAGGGCTAAAGAAAAAAACTGTTCTCAATCAGGAGAGGTCTATCAGTTGGTTGGTAGATTTTTTTTCATGACATGATCTATTTTTTGATGTTCAGTTCGTGAATGAAACTGTTTTTACAGGAGTTGCTGGCAACCTAATCTTTCCAAGCAACCCTGAAACTCTTACTTTATGGTGAAATATGCATTAATAATGTACAGATAAGGGTGCATTTTGAGTCTCACCTTCTCCCCTCCAGTTTACAGACATGCTGAAAGAGAGGAGTCCAGTCTAGACTGTTACTCTTGCCCTGTAGCCAGTTCTGCAGTTCCCTGCGGTTCGCCTCCACAAAGTCAGAAAGGATCACACGACGAAAGCGCTCACAGCCGCTCATCACTTGATAGAGAGTAGGACCAGAACCTATATCCACCAGAATGTCCCCATTCACATCACCTGAGAGAGAGAGAGAATGGGAGAAAGAGATTTTAAATGTGAAAAAGTAAAAGAGTCCAAAAAGTTATGGCAGCATAACAACTTAAAGTGGGCAGATGGAAAGGGGAGACAGGGACTATGGAAGAGATGTTTGAGGAAGGGAGAGAAAGAGACATAGAGGAGAGAATGTACCTTCAGTGAAAGCCCTGTGTAGCAGGCCAAGTTTCCATGGTACGACATTGTCTTTGTTGTCAAAGCTGGCACGTGGTGGAGTGCAGTTACACTGCAGGATCAAAATGCTGGTAACTTGCCTTCAGCTCGGCCTCGGACAATGCTTTTTCTTTCCCGGCTCTTTCCCTTCCGTTCTGTCCCTCCATCCTATGAATCTGCAAGCTTCTGCTGGACAAAACATCTCCTTGACATATTTATACTTGTATGAACTTGCTTCAAGATGTTTACTTTATGACGTTGCAGCCTCAGAGATCGAGATTCCCCTCTGTCCAACAGTTCAAATAATAACAATCAGGTTTTGTGCCTCTCTGACCTCAGGTACTACTGAAACTAGTAACTGGATAAAGGACTGTACAGGTGAGGATCAGGTATTGTGGTGTCACCATGATGTGTCGGTAAGAACACCCCTGGAGTCAGAATGCTGTTTAAGGGTTTACTGGTAAGGATTTGGGTAGCACAGCAATGCACAGGATTCAAACTCAGGCTTAGCCAACATGAACAATATAGATGCTATGTTGTGGTCTAAAGGAAAGGAAATAAATTATATAATGGGTTGTAGAAGTAACACAAATTATTAATATGTACTGTCATGCCAATGGTTTAGGGAAATTTTGGTTAACAGTTCACTGTGAATATTAGACTAATATCACTTAGCTGTGACCATAACCTGATTTCAGAACCTGAACCCAGTGAATTGGTGTGCATTGGTCCTGAAAGCAGAGAAGCTTGGGCCATAAAAGGGAGAACTAGGATCAAGGGGATAGGGACAGAGAGGGTGAATGATAGTGATAGTGATAGAAAGGGTCAAGGAAGGGTGAAAAATGATAGAAAGGGTCAGAAAGAGAGAGAGAATAGGGGGACATGGGGAGAGTCTGTGCAATGTTTAACCTCAGAATCACTGAAACATTTCTTAGCCCACATATTGCAAAGTAAAAAGTCCTTCAGTTTCTGCCCAATAGTACAAATATAACCAAACAATGCGTTACAGTAAAGATTCTAACAAACAGTACAATCTTGGCGGTTACGATGTGACTATACTGCAGTCTACAAGTCAGTCACATCTGTTTTAGTCTTCAGGAATAAATGAACAGCGCTACCGTTCTAATGCACTGAATGTACAACATCATGTTTTTAATGGAATCCTCTCACTAATGTTTTACATAACAAATGAAATAGACAACCATTAAACTGATTTAACATTCCGAATGCACATTGTTAACAGTTTGCCTCGAACGCACTTGAATTAGCTGGAAATACACTCGCAGTTGCATCTCCACATGACTAAATACTAACAAAGTAGCTGCTAACACTAAAAAAATAATACAGTATGGAATATATATGTCCAACAAGTGAAAACAACTTACAGAATTTACAGTACATCTCTCATTGTAATTAATCTGGCCTCAGCAGTTATCTAATATTTAAACAAATTTGGCCTTTTTCTTTCCTTTCTCTTTTTCTTTTGCTAGTTCATGGGTAGTTGACCAGTGCTTCTTATCTAACTCTATTAATCTCTTATCACCAGCTGCCAGTTGGTCATTTTCTTGTAAATGTAAATTTCACTCCTATTGTAAGTTGCTAGGGCTGAATCAAATGTTTACCAAAGTAACAGGAAAACAACTGCCCTTCAGTGGACTATGCAAATGACATCAGGTGACAGTTTTATTGAAAAACAGAGATTATGTTTGTTTCTAGAATGAGTGTTAAATGCCTAGGTGCATTGCAATACCATTTTTAGAAGTCACTTGAGTCATTTTTGTAAAGAAAATCTTGTTCTGGTAAAATAAATAAATAAATAAATATATTATGAAATAATGGTGTGTGTTAAGAGGTTAAATTTTGCCTGTATTTTTATTGCTTTGTGATGCACGAACTGTTGGTTAGTTTTATAAACACGGTATCAAATTTAAAATAAAAATGATTTTTAAAAGTATCTTATTGTGGAATTTAAACTCCCACATCCAGGACCCACAGCAAAAATGCATGTGGAATGGACAAGTAAGTCCTAATAACTGTTGAATACATTGAATCTTAATGGCTATTTAAAATAAAATAAGCACACTGCCAAACTAGTGCCAAAAGAGGGAATAAAAAATAAGGCAACATCTCTTTAAAATATTTTATACCATACAAGCTACTGCCAGAGCTTGTCAATATAAGAGAGATCCATACGTGCATCAGTGTCTTGCTCAAAATCTGACAACCACAACATATAATTCTCTGAGACAACAAAGGGAGATGGGCAAACATTATTAACCACATGGAGAAAACAGTAGTAATTGTGCAGTACAGGATTACAAAAACCGCCACCAAATGCTTGTAAATAACACAAAGAATTTTACATATTTTTGTATTTAGCACACAGGTCTGTTGCTACGTTCTTGCTAATTTGTTTCTTTCAAATATCTTTTTCAAAATGTTCAATGTTCAACCACAGCTAAGGACTTAGCCCTAGATATCTTGTATCCCACCTTTACATGTGCCAAATGTCATTATTAAAAATTAAAATGTAACCTAAAATTTAAAAGACTCATTTTAGCAGGAAGAACCGAGGGACTGGTGTGTCAGTTTGGCCACAGGCGTGTGCACTCCGTACTGTTCATTGATTCTACTTTAAACACCCTGAAGCTTTTTTTTTTTTAACTGAAAGCATTAAACAAACAAAATTAAATGAAATTAGTACCTTCCACATATCAGTGTTTCTGACAGTGAAGTTCCAAGTATTTTTATTAAAATCTGCCCAAAATCCCCAATGCAAAATCAAGTAACCTCTTAGCCAGACTACTTTTTCAAACATTAATTTTGTATTTTTTATGTGAGAGGAAAACAAATATCCATATATACATGTGGACTTATGTTAGTGTTAGTGAAGGATCACGTTACTGGGAAGGACTGAGGGGCTTGTGTGGCAGTTTGGCCACAGGCTTGAGAATCATTCTGAGAACCAGAGGTGTTACTGTTACTGTTACCTTTGCTCTTGTGACTCACCCAGTGGATATTGTTAAAAAGAGAACAGGACAACAAGAAAGTGAATTTATCAGGAAAAAAGGTTCCTTGAATACACTGTGGTTTGGGTTTCTCCCAGTAATACTGACTTGGTAACAGTGTTTGATTACAGCATGTACAAAGATAGTTTCTCCTTTGTTTATATTCAGTGTGGTTTTAAGCTGAGTATAGAATTTCAGATGTTCCAACAACGTGACTTTTCCGGCGCAGTTTTTCCATACTCTCAGATGTATCCTACATTTAATCTGAAAAATAATAGTTGTTATTTAAATTTAAAACTTATCATACTTAAATGAGAACATGTTCAAGTAAAACATAACATTTAATCAGTGATGGCATCATTTTCACTGTTAACTGACTGTGTGAAATATTTTTAAATTTTGGAGATACTTCTTCTAATCAAAGAATATAATACAATTATATATAAATGAATATAAATGCAAACACCCCCCCCCCCCCCCACACACACACACACATGCACACACACCTTACAAACCTCAATAATGCTGCTAATGTTTACAACATGTGTTTCTTTCTGCGTTTAACAATGGTGTGATAGTGAATGTGTAATAACTTTTTTACATTTAACAAACCACCAGGCCTGAAGCTTCTTTGAGTCTCACAAGGCTAGCATTATATATGTACATAGGCTTATACTATGTATGTAGGTAGAGGTAATACACTGTCCTCTGTTTTGATTTTAAGATAAGGGCTGTTAGCGGTTTACAGAGATGAAACCTGTAGAACAGCAGTGGTATAAACACAACAGTGAAGCCTTAAGAACAGAGTAATTTTGAAAAAGAGCAATTTTGCAGCTGAAGACTAAACCACCTGACCACAAGTTGTGAAACATAAGACCTGGTAAGTGCATGTTGTATATACACTGCATGTATGCCTAATTTGTACTATTCACTCAACAAAGAAGGCAGTGGATCCAGTTGATTTTTAATGTTATGAATCTCGATTCCTGTAATCCTGACATGCCAAGTAGAAATGTCAAGTCAAGGGGATGCTAGTGCAGAGAGAAAAAAATGCTACTGGAGTTTGGAACAGCAGAGAGCCAGATAGAAAGGCTTGAAGTCGTCACCATGGAATTGCAATGTTGGCATGGCAACAGTTTTGGGCACTGAAAAAACATGAAAGGCTTGAGTGTTTGTGCTCTGAAAAGTGACGTTCCTGACATTAATCGTCTACCCTAAATAGAGTGGAGAGCTGCAGTCAGACCCTGCAAAAGCTGCCAGAGATGTCTTGCTCTGTCAAAAAAAAAAAAAATACCTGTCATCTCTGTCATGGATCTCTCACTGGTCTCATCTGGTTCAAGACTGTGGGGAAACCCAGAGGAAGTCAGCACTGCACTGGGCAGCATAGCAACCAGAGCTCTTTGTTGTTGAATGGCTCATTAGCCAAGTGTTGGCAGAAAAAAGCAAAACAAAACAAAAACAAAACAAACAAACAAACAAAAAAACAGATGTATAGTATAACATACAGAAATAATGAGCAAAAGGGGTAGTGATAAGTCTCTTTTCATACCAGCAGCAACAGTCACAACAGATGCCTAAAGAATTTCCTCCTTTATACACCAAAAGATGAAAAATGGCATGAAATAGTAGGGAAATGAAATGGTACCATCTTTGGAGAGACAGCAATAAATAAACATAACTGAGGTAAGGAAGTCTTGTCAACTTGACAAAAATGAGACCAAACAAAATTGTAAATTTATGTACTATTGAGCAGTAGCAATGAATTCATCTGAATCCATCATGCAAGAAAGAATAAAGATCACAAGTACATAAGACTGGTCCTTGTGTTATTAATCTACTATATATATATATCATAGATTCATAACACAGATTCATAACCATATATATATATATATATACACAGTGGCAAGAAAAAGTACGTGAACCCTTTGGAATGATCTAGTTTTCTGCATCGGTCATAAAAAGTGATCTGATCTAAATCTAAGTCACAAGTATAGGCAAACACAATGTGCTTAACCTAATACCACACAAACAATTATAATATTTCATGTCATTACTGGAAACATCCATTAAACATTCCCAGTGCTGGTGGAAAAAGTAAGTGAACCCTTGGATTTAATAACTGGTCGAACCAAGCGCTTCCGGTAGCTGCTGATCAGACCTGCACAACGTTCAGAAGGAATTTTGGACCATTCTTCCTTACAGAACTGCTTCAGGTCAGCCATACTCTTAGGATATCTGGTGTGAACAGCTCTCTTGAGGTCATTCCACGGCATCTCTATTGGATTCAGGTCTGGGCGCTGACTGGGCCACTCAGAGAGGTGGATTCTCTTTTCTTGAAGCCATCCTGTCGTAGATTTACTTTGATGTTAAAGGTCATTGTCCTGCTGCATCACCCAACTTCTACTGAGCTTCAGCCGGCAGACAGCCACCCTCACATTATACTGCAGGATACTTTGATAAACTTGGGAAGTCATTTTTCCCTTGATGATGGCAAGCTGTCCAGGCCCCAAGGCAGCAAAGCGGCCCAAAATCATGATGCTCCCTCCACCGTACTTCACCGTTGGGATTATGTTTTCATGTTGGTATGCAGTGCCATTTTTACACCATACATAGCACTGCATGTTCTTCCCAAATAATTTAATCTCAGTTTCATCAGTCAACAGAACATTTTCCCAGTAGCATTGTGGAGTGTCAAGGTGCTCATTGGCAAACTTCAGGCATGCAGTGACGTTTTTTTGGAAAGCAGCGGCTTCCTCCGTGGTGTCCTGCCATGGACACCATGCCTGTTTGATGTTTTGCATATGGTAGATTCATGAACAGAGATGTTAACCTGTTCCAATGATTTCTTCAAGCCTTTAGCTTTTTTACCTCGCTGAGCATTTTGCATCGTGCCTTTAGAATCAACTTGGCTGGGCGCCCACTTGGGAGAGCAAGGGAGAGTAGCCACAGTACTAAATCGTCTCCATTTATAGACAATTTGTCTAACTGTGGACTGGCGATTACCTAAAGTTTTTGAGATTACTTTGTAACCCTTTCCAGTTTTTTTGCAACTCAACAATTCTTGATCGTAAGTGTTTGGAGATTTCTTTTCTACAAGGTATGGTTCACATCAGCAGATGCTACTTGTGAATAGCAAACTCAAAATGTTTGAGTGTTTTTTTATAAGTCAAAATAGCTCTGCACCTCGCCCCAATCTCATTTTATTGATTGATTGGACTCTAGGTTTGACTCCTGACTCCAATTAGCTTTTGTTGGAGTCATTAGCCTAGAGGTTCAATTACTTTTTCCACCAGCGCTATGAATGTTTAATGCATGTGTTCAGTAATGACATGAAATATTATAATTGTTTGTGTGGCCTTAGGTTAAGCACATTGTGTGAGCACATGTATGAGTGATGGTGTGCTGGTAAAGATTCAACAGACAACAAACAGATGATAATCCAATTTAAACAAGCAAACAAAAAACAAACAAACAAACAAACAAAAAACCACCACTGTCTAACTCCTCTGCTGCAATGCAGCACTGTTGATAGACCTTTTATCTGTGGGCACATACATAAGTATAGACTCTGAACTGAATTTACTGACTCCTAAAAGACATCATAGGCCTAATTCTTATTCTGTAACTTTTAATAAAGTTGAAAGTTGAATGCTGATTATCCTGATATTTTAGCGTTACTGATAATGTTATACATATTCATTAACACTGATTAACTTCACTTAAAGAGAAGAGTACTGCTGTTGTTACAACTATACCAGTAATGCAGAAAATGTTCAGATGTGAGTCGGAATAAGTGACTTTGCACCTTTACAGTGCAGACCGTTTGAAAACTGAAAATTTCTACACACACGATTCTGTTGTTCACGCCCAGCCTCTGTAAAATGTAAAAAACATCTCAGTTTTCCTTAACTCACTACATCTACAAGTATTTCTGAATAATGGTACAGGGTTTTTTTTTTGTTTGTTTGTTTTTGTTTTTTCAGTAAGTTCTAACAGATTGATACTTATACCCACTGTAAGCCAAGCAGATCACAGTGCCTCTGTGTGAAATCCTTGTTCTTGCGAAGAGGAATTCTTCTCATTTGGGTAGCTATGTTCAGCTATTGTTAATGAAGTAATGAAATAAAAATACAATCAAGAAAAACAGGTTGGTTTCTAGCATATTTGGACTGATAAAGAGACCCCATTAATGCAAGAGCTTTTGTAGGCATTGTATACTGTTATAGCCCAATGACCTGAGGTACAGTGCTGCAGAAATTTTAATAAGGCAGCTGTGTTTTTAATGAACTGATATTTCTTGATTACAAAGCTAGCAGTGGGTAGCCAACTCCTATTCAGAGCTATAGCTGGCTGACATGACCAAAAATGTTATCACAAGATATCTTTTCATATGGTTTGACCAATAAGTATGTATCACAATATACATATAGCAATACACAGCATTCTGGTGTAAAGTTCTGCTGTGAATGGACCTTGAAAAACAAAGCAGGCTAATTACAGATTATAATATAAAATGATGTCTGGTCAAAACAAACAGGTTAATAGGTTAATACTCCACCAACCAAACATAGCTTTCCATAGAGTAACAGAATGCTTCAACAAGGCATAACAGTCAGATTGCTTATCTCCTGTTTATTTTCGTCTGTCAACAAAACCAGGGTTATGGAGTGGAGAGGGTATAGAGCAGACTTATTCACAGGTTTGGGGGAAAAATAAATTAGTTTACATACCACGTTTTGTCTTCTCTCTCTTTTTTTCCCTAATTTTGTCAGTCTTGTTCCCTCAGTGTCAGTGGGCCTTGATTCCACTGTAGGAAACAGAAATGAGGTGGACATTCCTTGAGTACACCTCACATAGAAGATAGAAGAAAATGCTTTCCTAGATCCACATCCACTGTATTGATTATGAGAAATACACAAGTGAAGAGACCCTAAGAGACAACCAGTCAGGCCCAGTCTGATCCCTGTCTGAGGGATCAGACTGTCTTTCCAAGAACAAGTCCAAGACCAGAGACAGACATCAGGAAATATATCTGAATATCGCATCCTCATTTGTTGACCAGGGTCACTTCATCTCCTACTATTTGTGTTCAGTAATGTGGAGTAAATCAAACATGTCAACCTGTCAAGTATTCCATTTGGGAAAACATCAATATTCAACATATTATGTGTCACCAAAATGCTCATAAGAAATGTTAGAAAATTACTTGTTCTACCCCAATTATATATCTTATCTGGCAGTAACCTTTTTTTTTCATGCAAACTTATCTGTGAATTTTTTAAATAAATTGGTACCTGTGTGCTGATGTTGAAATGAGGGTGAGAATTTATAAAGGAGAAACAGTGACCTCCAGTGGAAAGTGTTAGTTACAACCGTGCCAAACGTTGACATTTGATGATGCAGCAGTCTTTGTACATAGTTCCGCCCCTGAACATGGAATAAATTGGGGAAAGATGGATGAATGGATAGATAGACAGAGGCAGACAGATACATATTCAAATGTACTTACCTTAAAGGTTTCAAATGCATCTCCATTTGCAATTCCGGTTATCCTAAGTCAGTTCTGAAATTTAAAATTACTGTGTGAAACAAAATGAAAACATCAAATCCATCATCCACATAATTTATAAGTTCTGTAGATGTGGCAAAGTTTGACCATGCCTCTTTGACTAGCATACAATTAACACTAAGATTCTTTATATTAGGCACCAAAATAGCTCAGGAATATTCACGAAAGAGTAACCCTAGAAAAGAGAGCCAGAGAAACCAGTTCTGAAATGGTGTTGTGGCCTGAAGTTTTGGTGTAAGCCACTTTCCCCAGTGTCCAAATCTAAATATGTTTATGCTGTTCTGCATAAACCAGAATAGCTAAAGGCTAGCAAGAGACAATAAAAAGTGATATAAGTGCTTCTTTAAAACAGTTTTACACTTACTTAACCCTGTCTAAGGGGTCTCAACAGTTAAGGAGGTCCTTGAAACTGTTAGACAGAGGGCTGATGCATGTGATAGCTTTAGTTCCAAGAACAAAAGCATCAGAGGTAAAAGATGAAGAGGGAACATAAGTGAGTTTCTTGTTCTGTATTATGTTTTGCGAGGAAAACCTTTAGTGCTACATTGCTGAAGGTCACATGCACCAGTGTGGCATCTCAGAACCTTCTGAACATATGAAAGCTTCTGGCGGTCTAAGTCATAGGACAGGGCTATTTTTTCACTAATACAATCAGTGCTTGTCTGTAGGGGCCCAGCCCATTGTGGAAAATCAAAGACAGAACAAATGTGGCATTTATTGAAATCAATACTTCGTTCTGAAACCAGCAGTAGGATCTTGCAGAGCTCACAGGCTCTGTGAATAGTCATTTTATATCAGTTCACCCTTGAGATGGATATAAAATCATTTCTTCTCCTGGCAAGTTTAGCAAAGAGATATATGAGAGTTAAAAAAAGGGGTACCCACCACAACAGTGAGCAAATGAGATTGTGGGCATTGTATCACCTGAAGCTCCCTGGCACCGTTCAATCTTCTATAAGCATTTTTAGAGGAAATTTTAAGGCAGTTACCCACTTCAGTTAAAAGACTCTGGTGGTATGTGTATTAGTGTGTGTGTGTGTGTGTGTGTATTTCTTTGCTTATGTGTGTGTGTGTGGGGGGGGGGGGGGCAGAGTCCATGCTGAGTGGTTGAAAAAGAATTTTATTCTTATTTTCAGAATCTCCCTCATTACTTTTAATTCAGATTGTATCTTGACATCATTTTTTGAAAGATATTTTGTGAGACTGATGTGAATGCAAAGGAATGGATTTGGATACTTTAGGAAAGGAAAATAAACAAAGTAATATACATACAGGACAAGATCAATTCAATTTCACTACACAATACCAGAACTTAATTTTAAACCATAAGACATTTGAAATCAATAATTAACAACAACATTATTGCAACCAAGTCATCAGTCAGTTGAACACATGTATATCAACCATTGATACTTCAGTGACTCTCTTTTTTTGCTTTTTTTTTTTTTTTCTTGGTAAATCAGATATAAAATGATCTGTGAGACTCTCCCCATATTGTGCTATGCCAAAAGAACTGCAATAGAAAGCAGATTACAAAAAAAAAAGAGTTTTTGAGTGTTGAACCAACAATGCACCAACAGAATGGACAGACAAGTTTACCTGAAGAGGTGACACAATCATACAAGTGTATGGATTTTTCCTTGTGCTTTTCATAGTTTCATTTTCAGATCTTGTTAAGAGACAGATCTTATACAAGATGGGTAAGAATGGCCAACCCATCTGAGCCAAGTCAAGTCAGATTAAGCTGTCTCCACACTGAGGAGGATTTCTCCTGGCTTTGGATCCAAGGTTTTTTAGTCCACTGGATGAGGTGTGACTGACTCTTTTAACTGAGAAGATCCTGTTGTTTTTGGTGAAGTCTCTGATGATCAAATCTGTTACGCTAGAATGTAAATGGCGTGAAGTACACAGATAGGACTGTACTTCCCCCCCATCATCACGAAGTAATACATTTCTTTACTTTTACTGAAATTGTCTTAATTAAGAATGAGTTGTTTTTCCATATTTGATCACAGGAATGTTCTCAAACAGGGAGTGTAAATCTTCCTACAAGTAAGCAACTGGCAAAATCAATCATGGGGAAAATACATTATGTGATACCAAAACCACAAGCAATTCATTGTTTTCTATTTCTCCTCACAACATGATAGGTTTTAACTTATTTCCATCAGATTTCACCTGATAATGACATAACAAATCAACAGGTCATTACACTCAATAGGCAATAACAGAAAACGAAACTAAACACAAACAAAAAGGGTACTTGCTGGGCTCCGACTTAACAGTAAAATCCAAAAGGATTTGAAACACTCAAAACAGTGCACAGCAGACAATCAAATCGCCAACCGTGAGCTAATTTCACTATAATGTGTATTAAACGCGCAAGTAAATCCTCAATCTCGCATGCAACCGACTGAATGTTAATCTACTGCGGCAACATACTGTGGAGCATATAAACAAAGACACGGAAAAATATGACACAAAAAAGGGTGTTGTATTCTGCACTCACCCAGTGTCTCTCTCTCTCTCTCTCTCTCTCTCTCTGTCTCTCTCTCTCCCTCTCTCTCTCTCTCTCTGATTACTCTGTCCTAAATCTAATCATCACTCAGGAACTGAGAGGAAGTGCTTCATCATATTCATGCAAGGAGAGAATGGGTTGTACAGCCATGAGGCTAGGACGCTAATGCAATAACCTTTTCCCGCTCTTCTTCTGAGGAAGGGTCTGCTCTTGTACAGAAAGAACTCCAGATAAAGTTGCTATGATTCTGATAGATCTTCTGACCAAGGAAGACATGGTAATATTATGTTGATATGGAACAATTCCTCATTTTCTCTTTAGTTTAATGCCAAAGAAAGCAACTAAATGTTCTACACTGTGAGGAGAGTCAATGAGAGGATACTGTCAAATTCTCTCGTCTCTCGGTATAACTTAATAACATATAAGAAATTCAGAAAACATACAGAAATTGTTAATCATCAAAGTTGAAATATGAAAGAAAATATGACAAAAAAGATGACATAGGAAAAGAGTCTGTTTGCTTGGTGTTGGGGAGAGCTCCTGTTCCTCCAGGTACACAATGTCAACGCCTCCTACAAAAATTTCTTTCAGCGCCTCCTTTTTGCAACAGATGAGTTTGTTTTTAATGACATCACTTCTAGTTAGAAAAGACCAATTTTATTTTTCCTCCTCTCTCTCTCTCACTTTTTTTGAGGAGTCCAGAGCGAGTGACTGGTGAATCCGTTTAACAGAAGTTCAGTGGCAGGTGAACGGTATGCAGTAGTGCATTGTTTTTACTCTATCTCTTCCTCTTTCTTTTCTTCCTTCCAGTGGTGTGTGGGGTGAGGCAGGGAGCCAGTGCCCAGTCAGATGCCCGTGGTGCTCAGGCCCATGCTGGCGGCCTGACTCATGCAGGGCAGGGCCTGTGCTGCTTTGGGGAAATCGTGGCCCACTACACGCCCATTCTCTCCACCGCTGCCCGTTTGACTCATCCTGGTCAAGGTGGAACTTAGCATGGCTGCATTGATGATTTGCTACAGGAAAACACACAGGCAAACTTCTTTTATTTTCACAGCACACAGCAACTAACAACAAGGAAACCAATTACAAAACTACTACAAAAATCTAAGGCTGAATAGAGGCATCAAAAATGTCGGAGCTTTGAATATGGATCGGGTGTAACTTATCCTTGCTTGAACATGCTCATGTTCAAATTGGATGTTGTGCACGGTCATGCAGTGTAAACATGCAGAATGGCTGCTGAATTGTAAAACGATACCAAAAGCAGTGGAGCATTTCACTTCAAATTCACTTGCTCCAGCCTCAATTTAACATAATGAAAGCCTGCTTGATAACAATGTGAATTCTGCCTAGTACATTCTCGGTGAGTAGATGATATGAATCCAGCACACTTCAGTGGATTGAGAGGATTGTGTTCCTGAGCCGATGCGGACTAATTGGTCCATTTCCCGACAGCGATTTGCGTTCTCTGATATGCTAAGCGTGGCTGTTATGCTATGGTTGATGTCTGCTCGGCATGCTCAGTAAACATTTTTCAAATGCTTGGTTGTGGTTGTTAACATGGCTGAGTGAAGATATATTAAACGTGCATAGAAAAGCCAAATTAAAATAAAACTGTGAATAACGAGAGATCTCCTTCCTTGTGGCTAATTAGACTGACATATTTAATCTTACTACTTATTAGCTTTTAAATGTTGTCAGGAGATCACTGAACGTTTAAGGAAAAATGTCCTTTAAGAGCTTTTTTGAGCAAATAGAAATTGCAGGCATTATAGACTATTTAGAGGTGACACACTAAATGTACCACACACAAACAGCTCTCCACCACAGTCTTCACCCATGCTGCTAATTCCAGTCAAGTGTCACTTAGGTCATTAGTCAACCACAGATAAGGGCTTTGTATAACAGCTCTGACCTGCTTCTCTAATAATTATATGCCTCTGAATCATTATGTTGAAGTTACATGTACGCTATGTGAATGTCTAAAACTATTTTGTGTATGACAGCAAATTCTCAAAGTGATTGATGATATATATATATATATATATATATATCGCTTGAGTAAGACAGGTATGGGGATGTATATGTGTGTGTGTGTGTGTGTGTGTGTGTGTGTGTGTGTGTGTGTGTGTGCAAATGTGAGTCTTTAAAAAGCACCTTCATTCTCCGAGACTCGATTCTCGACTTGTAACAGAACTCGACCAGGGCCACTAGCATGGCCAGCCCGAGTCCTCCAATCAGGATGTAAAAAACTCCAGCCACGTTACTGAGGCTCAAAGCACTTGTCTTGTCCTGTATGACACAGAGACACAAAATCAGAAATACAACACCACGCCAGCATCGCACAAAACTATTCTCTTATCAATCCTAGCACATTTCCTGAACTATTTTAACACAATGGTACAATGAAATAGATATAGATATATATATATGCTGATATTTACATT
This sequence comes from Chanos chanos, assembly GCF_902362185.1. Taxonomy (NCBI): domain Eukaryota; kingdom Metazoa; phylum Chordata; class Actinopteri; order Gonorynchiformes; family Chanidae; genus Chanos; species Chanos chanos. The sequence continues at coordinate 29,995,538 of NC_044502.1, forward strand.
CTATCACAAGATTTATGACAGACAATCTACAGCTTGACTAAACATGCAGACACATGCACCAAAAACAAGCTTAGGACAAAAAAAAAAAAAATCATTAACTAATTTAGTGTGGGAGTCTCACTATGTAGTTCACACAATAATGCCATGTGCATTACAAAACACTATTTAAACAAAAAACAACACATATATCAGCATTACAGCTCCCCTTTTAAAACATTTATGATTAATTCCCTTCTCTTGTTTATTTTAATTTTATCTTATTTATTACAGCCTTTTTTAAAGCTGTTTTTTTTACGTGTAACTATGCAAGACAAGTAAAGCTGTCGACTTTGCCTTCCAGATTTTTTAGAGGGTATTCACACATTGAATTCTTTGCTATAAAGGTCATATAGATGCTCCTGCTAACCCTGGTGGCAAAGGCTTGGTTTCTAAGGAATGGGAGGTGGGGATAGTTGACATGCATCTGTCTGATGGCCGTAATGAGGTCTCCTCCAAGAGCATGCTTACAGTCTTGGGACACCAACAGGAGGGCGATGAACATTACGGGTGAAAGCAATCCAATTATAAAAAAGGGAGGATTTCATATCGGCAGACCTCTCTCCAAACTGTCATTCACTCTTGTGTCTCAACATCAGAGAGGATTTAATTCTAGTTAAGTCCATATGATTGTCTTGTGATGTAAAAGAAAGACTGCAATCTCTGTTTGCTTGGGAAACAAGTTGACTTTATTTTTTAATAAATTTAGTCTGCCCCACAGGACCTGATTAAAAGTATATTTATCATCTAATAATGACCGCTGGTTTGTAACTAGGTGAGTGCCAATTAGAACTGAACACTGGCTCCAAAATCCTAATAAGCAAACTACAAAAAAGGAAAAAAAAAAACAACTCTGAAACATTGGAAGCTCTTTAGTTTTTCAAAGCAATAATTTGAAGGCTATTTACATGTGGCAAACTGAGCTACAACAAGTACTTAAACCTGGTAAGAAAACTTGGTACTCTGCAGGAACTCAGTCAATTGGTCTCTCTTCTCAGAACACTTACCTACAAGAGACTTTCAAAAAGAGGTTGTGCAGCTAAAGAATATATAAAATAAAAATAGATGCCAAAAGTAGCAGGGAAGAATTCACCCCCCCCAAACATCCATTTCAGATTGCAGTGAAATGAGGGCATCCCTTTAGGTGAAGGACAGATTGGAGATAAAGCCAGAGGACTGGGGCAGGGGGGTGGTGGGGTGGGGGTTGTCGTGCTGTGACTTCTGTGCCAAGTTGCAGGCACATCTCTGTGAGTCTCTAAAGGCTGGCTTCTCTAAAGTGAGACAGAAGACTAATGCGTGAACTGACCTTTCTTCCGGAGTCCTTGTTTCCACACTCTCCTTTATCGTACCACCATTTGTTTTTCAGTTTGTCTAAGACGGCTTGTTCATTGAGTTTCAACACCGCTAGGTTTACGGGGATTCTTCAACCAGGGAAATAACATAAATAACATTAAATATGTTATCTTATGTTATTCAGTATTTAGCAAAACATAAACCCATATTAATGTACTGTTGTGCTCTACATGTCTACAGATAGACAGAGAAAGAAAAACAGCACAATCACAACATGTGAAAACTGTCACTGTCAAAAAAGTGATATGCATTAATACTCCATCTAGCTTTGTTGCCTTTCTCCCTACTGCAAGATGTGTATTACAATATCACTTTGGGTAACCGGCAAAGAAACACTCGGATGTGCAAATCTTTGCATTCGTAATAGCCCGTGAGGCCCAATCATTGAGCTGGATATGGAATCGTCTTTGGACGAGATCTTTCTCACCTCGTAAACAAGCAAGAGAGGTCGCACTGAGACTGTGAGCCTGTTTAACCTTTTTCACCCTTGCTGAATGAATGGGTTAAATCCTTTTGGAATTGCAGCCGACGTGTTTGTCAATTTTGGTTGCCGGTTACCCCCCCGTTGTTGTGGTTACCCGCCAGATAAGCTTGCACTGGGGCTGACCTTGGAATCACCTCCCCCGCTGCCGCACTCGCCCTTGTCGTACCACCATTTGTTTTTCAATTTGTCCAACAGGCCTTGCTCATTCAGTTTTAACACTGCCAGGTTTACAGGGTTTCTTGAAATGATAATAAAATAATATCGGGTCAGCATAAATGGAGAATATGACGAGGCGAGGCAGAGGTCACTTGTTTGAAGAAAAAAAAAATTAATCTTCACAAAGGAAAATGAAACAAAGGTAGAAACTAACTGATCGTGTACCTGACTCTACCAGCCTTTCCAAACCATATTAGTCTGATTTTGTGTGATGTTTGTTCAGTAAATGTAAAGTGGTTAAAGTATGTGACAGATTTTACTAAGCAAGACAAGAATTCTTGGGGAGTGACCCGCTATGCCTGGATTTGTGCTTTTCTTTTTAGCTTAGCTTGGCGTTTCCCCACTATACAAGGACTTTTCAAGTTAAATCTGTATATTTCACGTTACCTGCTAGCTGTATTCAATCTACATTTGGACAAATTATTACTAGGAGTGTCAAAGTCAGTGTTTTAACTTTTGTTACAGAAATAAAATATATGACACCATAATGCAGTTTAAACAGAAATATGTTAGTTTTGTTATCCAACGGATCCAACTAATCGGCTTTCCTGGTTTCATTACACGCGTGTAATACTGACAAAGAAGGGATAATGCAGCGGGAGCAAATTGACTATTAACACATAAGAGCGCGATGGGGGTGTGATATGACCTGACGGAAAGAGGAGTGCTGTTCATCCCCCTGATGTGCAGTTATTTTTGAATAACTGACATGCTCAGAGCATTATCCCACTTTTACAAGAGTTAACTCACCAAAGTAACCAAGGCCCTATCAGTTTGATATTTAGAAATAATCTTTTTTACATGAAACATAACCATGGTCTTTACTGGGGCAAAGCAGCGCTATAGCTATGGAAAATTCGTATTTGCCTATTTCGTATAGCTAGCACGTTGAAGAAAAAAGTCAGTAATTTACGGTTAGAAAGTTACTAATGACTGAGGTTTAGGTAAGAGTTATGATTAAGAATAGAACATTTTTAACTTTTCCCGAAATTATTTAAGTGACATTTCTTACAAATACAAAATGAGCATTGAAAACTTGCTGAGGCATGACATCATTTGTATACTGGAATTGGAGACTAAAATAGAGATTATGATTAATCACAGAACATCACGGAATTCACATATTTTTTAATAATTTGACACCCCTAGTTATCATATGGGATAAGTTATCCAAATAAATAATATTATTATTAATAATAATAATAATAATAATAATAAAAAGAAAACCTTGTATCGTTCTTTGGAACATTTTATCCTATGGCTCAACCCATAATGCCCATAACAGCACCCTTAATGACTGCCGCACCCTAGCCCTAACCCTCTCCTGCCACAGGTTCTTTATGGAGTACAGGCTTTCTCAGATAGACGGTCAGACGGCTTCTCTCCTGTACAGCAGTACATGTCTTTCTCAGTAAAACCCCTGAATTCTTTCTGAGCCCTGCTGCCCGGGGCAGAAAGAGGTGAGTGTATCTTATGGATGAAACCAACACAAAATTCACCCTGTCCATGAGCATTCATCTCTGAGAGTGACAGTTTACTCAAGACGATGAAAAACAAAAAAGCAAAAGGAACAGAAACAGAACTCACATCTAGTCACTGCATGATCAGTTACTCCAGGAGTTGTGAAAAGACATGAAATGGATATGTTTAAGTGTCTGTGTCTGTAGCTGTTATAGTGAAGTATAAACATATGATTTATATTTGCAATCTGTATTTTATGAAGATGAAATCTGACTGCTACCCCACTGTTTTATTTTTACTGCTCAGAACAACTAAATCTATCTTAACATGAAATCTCCTGTATGGAAACTGTGAGATCGACATTCTTTCACCTGAGCTGTCTTTGCACTGGGTGCCATTAAACACTGTTCCACATCTGTCTGTAGATACACAGCAAATTCACCAGTGTTCAGTTAACTCTCAGGGTGCTTCTACTGTCCCGCATTGGTGAGTTTGCTGTGTGGTGTATGGGGAAGGCTTTAATAAGAGTCTGATATAATGTAAAAGCTTGAGCATGTTTCTGTCTCTTGTTTCTATGGTTTCAAGACATGGTTCCGTCTGTCATTTGAATATGCTGGGAATTTCTGGAATTTGTACGTTACGTGGGGTAGAGTGTGGTGAAAGTATGATAGTTTAGTATATGAGTAGTCTAGGGATGAAATGTGCTGTCTAATGCAGTGATAGAAACCAGACAAACATCAGGCTCAATGTGATGCAGCTGACAGAAACAATGTGGAGCTGTTATCCTGATGCAAAGGAATATATCATCATAAATTGAGTAATGGTGAATAAGGTCTAAATGGAATAGAACAACACTTGAACAATCACAACATTTTTGGTTATCATTCAGAAGGAGAGATTACATAAGAGATTCCAAATAAAAAGTAAACCTATAAGAACGAACTTTTCACCAGGGCAATAATACATATACATATTCCTTTATCTGCCAGTGGTTTGGGTGGCAGTTTTTCAGATTTTACTGTTCTACTCAGCATATTTAGTAGCAATGATTAATAAATGTGAGAGGACTTTTTCACCAAATGACTCACTGCGAATTATTAAAGATCCTAAAATACTTGCCCAATTTAAACCAATTACAATTAAGCAATTTTAGCTATTTTAAAGAGTGGCATTTTTCTTTTCCGTGGTTAATTAGGGATGCAGCGAACACAATATGAGGAACTCTTCCAGTGTAACCTCCCTCTTACCAAAATTATCTTTGCATTTTTACAGACAGACAAAAAAAACAGAGTTTTTCCAACTTGTAAATGGCTTTAGATTACCTTAAGGCAGATCCTTTAGGAGTGGCCACGCCGTAGCCCTTGGAGTCCAGGTTTCCTCCGACTTTCATTGTGTCGCAGGGTTTGCGCTGTTCGATGTACTCGTTCATAGTCGATTCCACTAAGTAGGCATACTTCCCTTTGGACTTCCTCACTCTCACCACTCCTTCATCGGTGGTCTTCACAAACACGGAGGGGTCCGCAGATTTCATGTATGACCACATCTTTTCAAACACGGCTATCTTGGATCTCTAAAGGCAGATGAGTTGAAAAAAATATTTTACATGACCAACATACTAAGTTTCAGGTTCCAGACTATTTCTGAAATGTAATAAAGATTGAATCACTCACTCTGAAGAACTCTTTGGTGGATCCTCCATCTAAAGTCCCATAGGCAATCTCGGTCTGTTTGGCCAGGTCTTCAGCGCTCTCGATGGGTGACACCATCCTCTCCACAGTGAGGAAGGCGGCCAGATTAGCAGTGTAAGAGGAGATAATAATGAGAGTGAAGAACCACCAGACTCCCCCAACTATTCGACCAGAGAGCGACCTGCAAATACAAGAAGACATTAGACTGTTCACTCATCTTACCTGACAGAAGAAAGAGACACAGGGCACTAACATGGTAAATGGCCAGAATAGTGGCCAAAAATGTATGGTTGCTCTTTTCATTCTGAGTGGAGTTAATGCAGACTTGCACAGCTAAAATCATGCCCATCCTATTACTGTCGCAACAAACCTTGGTCAGCTTTTTTAAATTTCATTTCAAAACAGCTAAACACATGAGTTTTTGCCTGGCTCCTCTACACAATAGCTTGGTCTTTTTGAAGCAGCTGTTCACCTCAACCGGGAATTGATATGGAATTATTTGTATAATTGTTCTCTGTTTTCCAAGACTTTTTATCACATATCACAAATGTCTGCATATTAACATGATCAGGATCTATAAGATTCGAATGGAATGGATCAAAAAACATAGGTTTTCTAAATAAATGGTGCATTTTAATTTTGTTGTAATTCAGCAGTACAACTAATCAGTGGATTGCTAAACCATGAAAATTTAAAACCAGAACTGTATCCTCTAGACCAGACTGAGGAACACTGGAGTAAACTGACTTCTGTCTCATCAAACAGTAAGCAGAAGAACACCAGGAAAGAACAGCAACCTGCTCTCTCTGTCCAATAAAAGAAAAGAAGATGAGTGCACATGAAAAAACACATTAGCAGTTTTTCCAACACAGTAATTGTGGTGGGAGCCACAGGGCTGATATTCAGATAAGGGTGTTGTGTCGTTGATGTCAGCACCGTTCCAATAAAGGCTGACTTATTAAACATCTCCCGACTGTTGGTGGTTCGACTTCCAAACAAGATAGGGCAGCAGCACAGTAATGAAGCGCTTGTGCATGAGGCTGAGAGAAGATACCGCAGTGAATCTTGTCAAAATACAAGAAACTTAAGTCTCCTTTTTAAAAGCCGACACACAGCTCTTGACAGCAGAGGAAGAGGGGCACGGAGGGAGGAGCAGAAAGAGAGAGAGAGAGAGAGAGAGAGAGAGAGAGAGAGAGAGAGAATGAGCAAAGATAGCAAGGCGTTGTTTGCTAAGCAGCAGATAAGCAGGCCACAGGTTGCTCTTCAGACTGCTAATGGAGAGCTACCAAAAAATGAGAAAGAAAAGAAAAACAAAAAGAAGCCACATCATCTACTTCAACCTCACTTTATGATAATCTATGCTTCCTCTCTATTTGTGCTTCAGGTTAGCGGGTATGATAGAAATTTAGAAGCCGTTTGCTCCCACATCAAGGTCCACTAGCCAGTTTCCCCAATAATCACAGATGTTAGACTGTGACTCATACAGTAATGGTGTTTAAAGGTTCTCACTCACAATACTAATGGCACCTTTGGAAAATGCATCCAACATAAACAAAGGGAGTAGAGTAATGGAGGAATGGTAAAACAACAACAACAACAACAACAACAACAAAAAACAGGCAAACAGCCAAAATGCAGGCAAGTGAATGTAACCACAGCATATGTCAGCACTGGGCCAGGCAGCTCTCCCCACTACCACTGATATTCAACAAATTAAGCATATACTATTACAGTTCTGACTATAACAGTATTACAGTTTTGAATAGTTCTTGTTTGCCTTGGTGAATCTCCCTCACTGGTAGCTATAAAAAGAAGTATCACTATGTGAGGCCATGTTTCCACGTGAAAAAGTACTGGGGTCATTAATGTTTTAAAGCCTGGCTGTTGAGATTTCCATAGGCCCTCACTCAATTACTGCATGCATCTACCAAGTGATAACACAAGGCATGTCTGAAAAAGCCCACCTGACAGTACATCACTAATTAGGGAAAGGGAAATGTTTGGTGAGAGACAATATGATTTTTTTTTTCTTTTTAAAACTTCATCTAATTAAGAGAAAACCTCTAGAAAACCTTTATTTTATAAAATGTTATGGTTGAGTATTTTGATTAATAAAATGAACAAATATTATGAGGGCTGGTATCATAATTGTGATTTTGACTTAATTTTATGAAACTGACATTTTCCCAATATCAGATCTGAAATCTCATTTAGTAAAGACAGCTTAGTTCAACCTGCGGCACCAACCTCCCTAATACAAAAAGACATGTATTGTAGAAGGCACAAATCTGTTTGTCCTAACCCTGTGAGAAACCACTTTGAGAGGGAATACTGTAGCCTCTGGGTCTTATTCCTAATCTATTTATGAAGCCTGTGTGGACATGCTGTTGACAGATCCAGACAGTGCTGTGACACTGTGGTCATGCCTGGTCCTGTTATGTTAAGCTACTGTGTTAAGCAGTGTTCACAATGGTCACACATACACACACGGTGGCAGGGTGACCTCTACAGCAAGACAGGCCTTGGAGGGATCTTGAGCTATTTGTGTGTAAGTGTGTGTGTGTGTGTGTGTGTGTGTGCATGTGTGTGTGTGTGTGCGAATGTGTGTGTATGTGTGCATTTGATGTAAAGAGTGCTGGCATATGAAACTGTATGTCAGTGTGAGGATTTCTGAACGCATTTAGAGATAAGGAAAGCTGCAGTAAAGCTTCAGTGACTGGCCAGAGGAGAGCCAGAGATCAGCATGGTGACATACACATCCAGACACAGATATACTGCACCCCCCATCTGACCCAATCTCTGTGTCTCCAATGTCAAGCTGCACTGCCGCTCTAGGGTTACTCACACACATGCACAAACATGCACAAACGCGCACACACACACACACACACACACACACACAAGGGAGAATTCCTCCACGTACAACTCTAATCGTGAAGCTTTCACAATAATTCTGTATCAGGTGAAAAAATATTGCCTCTGGACAAATTCACTTTGAAGGTTCGTTTGACCCACTTCTTAGGTTTTTCCATGACATGTGCTTAAATTATGAACAAATTCCCAACTGCATGTCCTGAAAACAGTTCCTTGCCATTTAGCATGGAAAAAAAAGGTATTACCTCAGAATGTGTGTATAGCCTTGCACAGAAGTGGAACTAATGGAGTTTACGAATAGTGCAACATACAGTTGTCATAAAAATGAATACAAATTAAATTACAGAAATCTGAAGATTTCTGAGCACCTGTTCATGTTGGCAAAAGTCAGCCACTGTTTATATGTGTATTGCCATTCAGGAAAAACCCTCCATACAGTGAATGTGAGTTTCTGAATTATTTAAATTTTTAAAAACTTTCACTTGCTCTAAACAATTTCACAGATATCTTCATAAGAATACAAGGTACAGGTATTTACAATTTACATCAACAGAGAAAAAAAGGCAGGCAAGCAGCTGTGTGTTGTGGTTTGACTCTGTTTCAATGTCTCCCTCCAGCCGGGATACCACAGTACCTCTTGTCATTTTCACACACTGAATCTTGACTCGTTAATTAATCACCATCATTTGAACAGTTTGTCAGACTGATCTGAGGGGCTATCCTGACAGTTTCTCACAAATGTTTTCTTTGGGGACCCATCAGTGTTCAGGGAGAGAAAATGTCTTCAAGCTCACATTACCAAGCCAAGAGTAGCTAAGCTGCTCATTTTTGTTCATTTAAAAAAAAAAATTGCCTGACTGTCAGCAACATCCATTTTGTGTCTTTGGAGCATCAAACACAGTATATACTGAAAAATATCCATGGATATTTATTTATTTATTTACTTACCTATTTATTTGTAATTCTATATGTAAATATGTCCATATTCCCTTGGAATGACAGGTAAAATGAGGCAGTCTCTAAATGATCTTGTGTGGATTGGCAGCATGAAAGACCGCTCTAATGGGCGTGGCCACAGAAAGCCTGGCACAGGAGAGAACAGTCGTCCTGAGTGAGGTGAGTCAAAAATACCGCCGGGTAGTGATGTGCGGGTCGGGGTTTTTTAATACCCACACCCACCTTTATTCAGCAATGAAGAACACCGTGTTCCAAATGCTGTTTTTTATTGTTGAATAGTGGCAAAACAAATAACCCTTCATTAAAGACATGATCTCTTTCTCTCTCTCTCTCTCTCTCACACACACACACACACACACACACACGCGCGATGCATTCTTCACATCTTAATGGTGTAATGGTGTCATCGGACAGAACAACCTGCCCGAATCTCTCTCGTATCTTACTTTTTTGGCTCACTTTGCATGAAACCTGGGAATCACCCGTTTTTAACTTTTCTCTGATTAAGCTGCCCATATTGTCAGCAGTAGCCTCTTCTTTCTGACCAAAAAAAAAGACTTCTGGCGATGTATAATCTAAACCAAAGCTATGGATATCACTTAGGAAAAATATTCTAGGTGAAGCTAAACATCATCAACACTCTAAAACACATGCATTGACCTAAACCACAATCCCAAATTGATGATAAAGCTGCTGATAAGCTATTAGGCAAGGCTATAATTGTAAATTTTGGCTTGGCCTAATGCATTATATAAATTATAGTCTGGGTGCAGAGAGATGTGTGATAGATGTAGATGTGTTACTTTACAGTTTGGTAAAGCAGATTATTGACAGCCAGGGCATAAGAGGACCTGAACCCTCCGCTGCATGCGTGTGTGTTTGAGAGAGAGACAGAGTGACAGAGAGAGGGGAAGAGAAGGTTGAAGGTGGATTAGTAATCACAGCCTAGCCTATTGCACGCAATTCGAAGAGCCTATAACACAAAGCCTATTAAACGCAATTTTTCTGTAAGTTATTTATAACTCAGTCAGAACGCTCCTTTGTCACTTTTTACCCGACCCACCCGAGCCTGTGGTATGTTGTAGAAAGCTTACCCGAACCTGCCAAACCCGCGGGTCGACCCATAACCCGTGGGTCCCGTGGGTTGACCCACGGGTTTGGCAGGTTCGGGTAAGCTTTCTACAACATACCACAGGCTCGGGTGGGTCGGGTAAAAAGTCACTACCGCCGGGACTGCATGAGCAGTGGAAACAGATACATCACAGTAGCTCTGAGTTCTTTAATCAAAGCCATACACCTCCTCACATCCCCACACAGAGAAAAAAAAAATCTTTGACTGCTCTGAATGAATACTGAAAGGGTCCATTTTATGCCCATGTTATTTGTCAAGTGAAGGCGAAGACAGTTTGTTCTGATTGTTCCAGTGATATTTCATTTCTGCTATTATTAGTGAGAGTTAATATCTTCATGGTTACATTTTTCAATAAGTGAGTCAGAGGAGCTGCCTAAGAAATATTTGGTAACTTTTGTTTAAAAGAGAAACCAGGTGGGAAGCTATGGTATAACACAGTTTGAGGTCTCACCTCTGAATGGCAAACCTAGCCACTGACTGTAAACAAGCTCTTTTCTCAAAACTGTTTTTAGTTCAGTTGAGTTCCAAAACGCACGTGACAATATGCTTTGAGGCTTGCCTAGGGTTTGGGTTATGTTAGATTATGGTTCATGGTAGGGTGAGGGTGAGGGTTAGGAATATGAATGACAGAATTGTTACATGTTTTAGAAACAGCCAATCATCCAACAACAGGAAAGAGACTAAAACTAGAGAATAATTAATGTTTCCAGTTCCCTTCATGCTGTCTTCCCTGCTCTCACTGTTTTATTTTAGCCTGGCACATGCCTACTTTATTACTCTAATCAAATGATCATAAGGCCCAAGCAGTGTGATCAGGTACATCAGCAGATGTCTACACTAAAAATCCATTCAAATAACATCGCCAAGTGCCAGCCCTTCAGCCCAATGCAGCATATGAACCTTTGTGTTACAAATTCACAAAGTGAACAAGTAATTCAGCAAAGCTGTCATCAAGTCATGTCTGAAAGGCTGGATAAGTGCTAGGGTTCTTTCGGGGTTCTGAAGCCCTACGGTAACTAAAAATGATTCACCCCTATGTCAGTCATTCCAGAAAACAAAAGAGAGAAGGCTCTTCCCTCCCCTCCCTGCCTCTCACACCATCTCATCTTTCACCACGTAACCTGTAACCGTAAGGAGAAAGCCCTGCCGAAGGGCCTGCTGACTCCTAAAAACGCTCATTTTTCAAAGTTGCAATATGACTAGATGAAAGGGGGGAAAAAAACAAAACTTCTGTAATAATTTCATTAAAGCCTTCCTCTTAGCCATATCACCATTGTGCCCCTTCTGCTTAATTGAGGTCCCGGACAAAAAAAAAAAAAAAATGGACCCAGTGGGACATTTGTAATGTCCTCATTTCACTTTGCGAGGCTCAATGCCTGCCTCAGAGTGTTCAAGCGAACCAGACACGTCGGTGACACAGACAACAACAACATCTGTCATGGGCAGCTCTCTGCAAATGTAATCTAATTTGAGAGCATTGGTTCTCCCCTCAAGCGGAGATATACATGTCCCACCAAAATGTCAGACGCCGTCTGAGGAGTCAGGCAGCACTAAACAGAGGCTCTGGGGCCTTCTCTTCATAATGAGCGGAGGAAACAATCAGGGAGTGTCACCATTCAGGCCCCTGTGTTTAACAGTTAACAGATAATGACCAGTATCATCAAATAAACATGACGAAATGATTAAAGCTGGCACGTTAGCTCAGACAAAAGAGACGTGTCAAATCATCAGAGACTGGTAAAAAAGGAAAGGTCAGTAACTCTTTGGCTGCAGGCGAACGGGCTCTTAGAGGAGAATGGGAAGGCAATGCTGTGAATCTGTAAGTATGACTCCACTGCAGAAATACCACGGTCTTCGTGATGTGTGCTAGACTATCCTAAACCCTGACTGAGAATGCTGAGTGAAGTCTGCTTTGTATCCACATGGAATAATACGCGGCTGTGATCACACTGAGAGAACCGCAGATACAAGAACCATCAAAAATGATATGATCTAAAATGGGGATGAAAAAAGTCTAAGCAACAAATCATGCTAAAAAAAGGAGAAAACAAAACAGATCCCATGTGAAAACACAGGCATGCAAAGGATGTTCAAAAATGTTGTAATAAGCAGAAGATTTTGAAGATCTTGAAGGAGACAGTCTGGGGGAAATTCAAATGATTACCACGAATGATATGCAGTCAGTGACTTTCATTATCACATACACATTCTCTTTAAATTCAAAATCAATATTTTTTTTTTTATTAGAGCTAAAAGCTTACCACTATGGTCAAAAGCATTAAAAAAACCCCACAGTTGTTTATGAGTGAACTAATCCCTTTTGAGACTTCATCAGTCAGTGGGCTCAAGACTAAGAACAGTCCTTATCCCTTGACTTGTCTGGATTTTGTGATGTCTAGCACTGATCTACGAGTCCTGCAAAACAGGCCTTTCGTGCAGCCAAGTTTTTGACTATTCCAAAGAGTTTTAAACACCCTCTGCTGGTCTACATGTTTGCGCTCTTTTTGTTCTCCTTCTTAGTGATGACTCACTCATCTGTCTTTTCCTTTCCATAAATCACTCCCTGACAGTCTTCTTGTATCGCTTCTTGATCACTTTGTGTTGTGCAACTTTGAAATGCATTTTCTTTTCCTTCACTGTCATACATTCATACATCTTAATACATCAGCAGCCAGCATTTTTCTTTGAGACAAATAATGGTGTTTGTATCTGTCATTTTCAAACATTAAGAAATAAATGTAGGCCCTAGAAATGTAAACAACAAAAGACAGTTCAACTGGCCGCTACAATCAGTCCGATTTGATGGTGACTATGACTGTGCAATGATGATGATGATGAAGATGATGATGATGACAATGATGGTGATGATGATGATAATGAAGAATGCAATAAATCAGGCCCTGGATTTCTTACCTTGGGGAGATATCACACCCTTGCTGCATAAAGGCACCCAAAGAGAACCACAGACTGTTGAAAATTCCAAACTCATTGGTGTGTTCCTGTTGCTGCTGCTGCTGGTTCTGCTGTTGGTTCTGGGCTTGGTTCTGCTGACTCGGAGACTGAGAATGGCTGGGCTCTGGTGAGGGCGACCTGTTTTTCCCTTGATCCTGCTGCTCTGCGCCGTCTTCTGAGTCTTCACCATGCCACTCATATGGGCTGAACCGGCTCACCAAAAAGAGCACCACGCTCACGCCAATGTACGCGAACACAATACACATCCAGATCTCATAGGCCAGAGGGTCCAGGAAAGAGAAGACCCCTGGTTTAGACTTGGTTGGCTTTTTGATCATGATGGAAATTCCGAGACTCATGAAGGGTTTGGAGAAATCAATGACCTGCTCCCTAACCAGAGTGATGGTTAGAGGAGCTACCGCAACATCAGCTTTCTACAAAAGACAAACAAAAATAATACCTGGTTTAACTGGTGACATCACTCACAAGACCAAGAGATTTGTTGTTGCTTTAATTCTTTGTCCAGAACAAGCCCTGCTTAAGTGGAAAAAGGTTAAAGAATTACTACTCATTTGAGACCCCGTGAACAAACAAGTCGTGAACGTCAATGGTAGAAGTAAATGGTGTTACAATGTTTGGTTTATTAAATATTTAACTAAGAGGGGCTGTCCAATTTGTGTTGACTGAGATTAAAAATACATGTGAACTAAGCACACTCATCAATAGGCAATGTGTTCTGCGGCTGCTTTTCTGCACACTATGAAATAATAAAATTAAATGGGACAGCGTCAGTGCTTTTACATATTGCTGCTGCATTGATAACAGTTAACCAAAAAAACACTCTCCATTCTAAAAAAGAACACTGGTTACATATGGAAATGGAATTCACTTTGAAATTATTATAATGTCTGTCTGTCAAGGTTACCAAAATCCCTTACTTAAGAGGTCGGCTGAAAAAGCCTGCTTTCGAGAGCGTCTCATGGTCCACTGGTCTCAATGCTGAATAATAATGCCTCGCTTTCAAGTAATATTAAGAATACTCCTTAGAACAAAACCATAATCCGCACAATGAGTCATGATTGGGTTAGTGTCTGTGCCTCTCGGCCAATGAGGAAGGGCTGTAGAAAATCCTCTGCAGTTTGCTTAAGCCTGTAATACAGCCAGCTGAATTTCCTGAGGGCAAAAGGCTCTGATCATCAGAACAGAATATTTCATTAAAAAAAAAAAAAAAAACAACAACAAAAAAAACATGGAAGCACACTTCAGTGTCCCTACTGTGATTCTGCTAATTGTCCTGCACTATCGTCATGTCCTTGGCTGTTTTTCTTTTTTTTCTTCTTCTTTTTTTTCTTTTTTTTTTTTTGCTAGTTTGCAGCTTTTGTAGTCAGAAAATCTGCAACAATTTGGATTGAATCCAGGCAGTTCTGTGACATTGTGTATTCTACTGGTCATGTAAATGGAGGGGCATAAGCCTTTGCCAGACTCAAACCTCTAGGTCACTGACACAGTTCAGACTCTAACAAGAGCCCATTCATGCCATTCTTTGCCAGCACACTATTTTCCTTTTCACAACGGATTTGGATCAATTTGGCCTTGTGCTAAGGATGAGGAAAATGTTTCCTTCAGGCATTTTATAAAGAATTTATAGACAATCAGGGTTAGAATCTTAGAGATAACCCAGGAAATTCCTGACATACTCCTCAAAATTTCATATATAAGTCACAGTGGTGAATTTCTATCATCGACACTCATTACATCATAAGAACAATCCAATTTCACTTTGGAGAAAATGCTAAAATTTACTAATAATGAACAAGCAGTATGGTTTACTCATGTCCTGTCAAAGGATAAGAATCAAATGTCTTCATTTGACGAGAGCCAAGACAATTTCCCTTACCCCATAAACCAGTTCACCAACCATTCCATTCCACATCTTGGTTTCGGAATCCCTGGCCCCATATTTGCCGTCTCCCACTATCTCCAGCCGGTAGGAATAACCCACGTGCTTGGCAATCTCAGCGGCGAGCTCCACGCAGTAGCCTTCATACTTATCGTTTCCCACCAGCTGTTCATGGTTTTTCTTCAGCATCACGTAAGGTGATTCCTGAGCATCAGGAGCAGAGGAGAAACTTAAGCTCTCAAGAGCATTTCACTAGCATTACACACATAAAGCCGGAATATGGCCTACCATAAAAAAAGAAAAGAAAAAAAAAGAAGAGAAAACTGGTATTAATAAGACGGCGAGCTGGGATTTTATAATATTTCAGAACATTCCTCTTTTGAGGATTATAAGATATGCTCATTAGGTGAGGTTATGACGTGTGTTATGCACAAAGGATACCCAATCAGCGAGGTCACATGCGCCGGGGCCAAGAAAATGTGTTATTAATAAAACCGAAATGGCAACCCCTGGAGTGTACGTTCTAAGCCCACTCTTAGTGAGTCCTGTTAGCATGGTGACTCAGATCAGAGGAGAACACAGGGGTGCACGCTACTGATTCCTTGGCCTATTCAGTTCTGCCTCTGGGCATTCTAAAAGTGTCTTTATATGAGAGAAAAAGACAAACTGTTTTGATATCTGCTCTGTTATCCACTCTAGCAAAACAAAAGGACACTTTGTATGTACAGACTCCACAAAAACAGGAAGAGAATTTCTAAATGGAGCATGTCATACATTTTCATTTGTACTTTTTTTTTTCAATAGATTGATTTGAGATGAAGTGACTTATAGTCAGTAATATCTGAAAAATGAATTTTCTTCTTGGAGTCCTACACAAATTCTGGCATGAATTATTAAATTGTTTGTTGGATGACAAAAATACTCTCAAAAACTCATTAACTGACCCATTTGTAATGATCATTCATCATGAGACGCAACATTGCTGCTGTGGGCTGTCAGCAATATTCTAAAGTCAAGAATATAAAGTAATGTCTGGATCAAATAGGTCTTAAAAATAACATAAATGAGAGGTTTTTTTCTGTACTTCTTAAAAAATGAGAAGATATAGGCCTACTTGAGATTACACAGTCCAAAAAAAGTTACAAAGAAGCTACAATATGTTTTGTTTTCAGCTTAGTAAGAATGAGGTAACCAACACTGAGAAAAGGCATTTTTAAATACCTTATCACAAACTCTCTACTGATTACAAGTTGTACTACGTTTAATGTAACATGTTTAGTACAACATGATACTACCAAAGAAATGGCTCCAAAAATACACTTATTTTGACTTTATATTATATATCTTGGATGGGCAACAATTGGAGATGAGACATTTCATTACATGATTGAGAGACAGTCCTCCATAGCCCTCTCTCTCTCTCTCTCTCTCTCGCTCTTTCTGCCTAAAACCCCTCTGTCACGACATTTTTCACACTGGCAACAATGTTTTCCATTCACTGAATAGGCCTAAAACAAAGAGGACATTTATTTAAAAACAGGTTTTATTTCTCTGCTGTGTGACTGAGGGATATCCAGCAGAACTAGGTTCTTAAGGAAGAGGAAAAGGTTCTGCAGTAGAGAAGACCAGGACCACCTGTTCCTTTGTGTGTTAAATCTAACCTCACAGGCGCACATCACTGGAGCTTTGCACCTGTCTCATGGCTACTGTCTTGCCATCTCCTCTGGGCAGGAGCACTATCAGGAGTGACAGGGCTTGCATGCCAGGCTGTAACAGTCAATGCAGTTTATCTGATGATACACACAGTGGGCTGAGCTGTTCCGATAAACTCGAGGAAACACTGGGAGATTTCTCATGCGCTCTGAGAAAGGCTGTCAGGATGAAGGGGGCACTTTGGGGACACGTCTCTAAGGCTAGATAAATAGTGCAGATGCCTGGGCCACCAATACACCATTGTATGAAAGTGCAACTGGATTGATGCAACTGGACTTCCTGCTCTTTTTTATGGGGTTACTATTATCACTCTGTCAAAGAAAGCAACTCCTTGGATTTGGAGGCACTTCATGATATATGACAAATACTCTATTTTGTTACCTAGTGAAAAATATCTTCTCCTTGGTAGTTCCTAAAAGCCAAATATATTTTCTAACACTGGATTCAGAGTCCAATGTCACATCAACACACTGAACACCAGGACTGATGAATTTCACAAACAGGAGACTTACAAGGATGGTGGTGACTATGTAGGTCCTGTTTTGCAGTCCGAAGGTCTCGTTGAGGGTATGGGAAAATGTCGCCGTGCTCACGTATTTTTCGTTTTCGTTCCAGTACCCCACCTGCAGCCATAACGGAGGAGAGGATGTCATGGCAGAGAATTTCTTTACTGCTATTAATAGAGTCATAAATATTCATTTTGGAGACATAAGAAGAGGTGCAATCACTTGAAATGCATGTGCACCTCTCTCACCTCTTCAGTGACTAACATCTCGTTGGCACCGCTCATTTCTGACACAGCGTGTCAAACTCAAGGACTTTCAGGTGTTTTCTGTGCCTAATGTTTCTAGTTGACTGAAGTCAAACTAACAACTCACAAAAAACACAGTAGTTTGTCCTCTGGAAACCTGTTTCAAAAACACTCTTCTATTTTTGTCATTTCAACAAACTCTATTCAGTTAACATGCCCTCATCCTCTTATTTTAGTTTGAATTTCAAATGGCCAGACTTGAAAGGAACAGCCTAGTTCTGCTGATACTACAGTCAGTCTCCCGGGGTTGTTCAAAGACTGCTCAGGGATATTCCAAAGAGAGAAACACTACAATGGCTGCCGTGTAGTCCTGTCACGGTTTCTAGCATTTGGACAGAGAGTGAGGGTAGAGGGTGAGTGGGAGTTTAAGGAAGTCGGCTTTACCTTCTTGGGTCCGGTTTGGGCCATTTCCATCACGGTGACAGTGAAGTTGGTCCTATGCCCTTTCTCATTAAATTGGACATGTCCTGTCAAACCCTCTAGTTGTACCTGTGGAGAGGGAGAGAGAGAGAGAGAGAGAGAGAGCGCATTAGCAGTGATTGTTGCACAGGATACCTCTTGTCATTCACTATGTTCGCATACCTCGCGATCTTAGAATTTGGACACCTTGCTAAGACACCGCCAGATTAACAGAAAAAAATCATTCAGAAAACACGACAGTTTTTCAACAATACTCTAAAGGGATTTGATGTGTCATACAGGTTAGCTGATCTGGTGCAGACATGTGTTGCACGATTTTCATTACCCACCCTAACCCAGTACCTTCCATTGGCTGCCAAGTCAGTTACCTGTTGAAGAGCTCTTTGTATGTCGATACCTTGGCCCCAGGGAGCAGGAGGGTTGGCCAAGCACTCACCGGCATTTCCCCTACGAGAAATATCGATACGCTGCTTCCTCAGATTCTGGAAGGCAGTGGCCATAACGCTCATGCCATCGTATGTGAGAGCTCCCATGTACTGAAGAATTATCAAAGAATAGAGTTGCACAGAAAAAAAAACAATTATGACAAATGGTTAAAATAATATTTAGAATGGATTAAATAAAACTTCATCCCCTCGAATAACCAGACACTGTTCACTCCTGACAGTTCTGTATCCAATTCAAATAAGTTCAAAGAAGTTGAAGCTCAAACCTAAGCTGTGCCTTCTCTAAAAGAGTAAATCATTTCCTTCTAAGTGCACGGGTTGAGAACAGCACAAGGACTCTATCTGGTGTCAACCTTTGTTTTCATATAAACAATTAGCGCCAGAAAAAGCTTATTTAGAGTATTTTTCCTTACCTTCAGTCTCCTCTTGGGCACTTTGAGGTCTTTGCTGTCAAATTCGAGCCAATCCCGAATTGTTCTACTGACGGTGGGATCGCTGTAGTTCACCAGCTGAAAGCCTGTGATATTGGCACCACCCTTCCTGAACTCAGTGAGGTTTAAGTCTAAAAATCCCTGGGAATACAAAAATACATCAATCATATTACAGAATAAAATGCTGCATATGCAGTCTAAGACCCATGACTGTTTTGGTGGCCTATGCAATGGCACCACAAGAGTATACTTCTCAAGAAAGAAAACTGATGTGTTGATTTCAAAACAACAAACGCAGAGCAAAATGAGGGGGAAATGTAGATCAATAAACTATTCCAAAACATTTCAGTCTTTGTGCAACAATGCAGGCACGGTTCAAACCTGAACCAACTCAAAGTTCCTTCTGACCTGATACAGAACAATATTATTTCTAACAGTGACTGGAAATGCAGCAGAGAGAGAGAGAGAGAGAGAGAGAGAGACCGAGAGATGGAGTGTTAGAGTGAATGAGTAAAAGTGGTAGTTCAGTGGAGTATCTCTCAGAGAGTAGGAAAAAATTCTGTAATGAATTCACAGATCTTTCTTTTCATGCTGTTATTTCTCTGAGGCTAAAACTAATGATTCTGAGACAGAGATTAGCATCTAGATAGAGCGGTTTATAGCTTTATAATAGCTAATCAATAAAAATCCAAATCACTGGATTACAGTTTAACGTGTGCCAGGTGTACAGCAGAGCACTCCAGTAATCAGCATATTCATGAGCAATGATACAGTCATTTCCATATCGATTATGTATGCTGTGTAAGTATCACACTGCATGTGACAACAGCAGTGTATGTGCCTGTGTGTGTGTGTGTGTGTGAAACTGCCTCACATTGAGATGAACCCCAGGGGGTCCTCTCTCTCTCTCTCTATCTCTCTCTCACACACACACACACACACACACACACACACAAAAAAAGTGTTGGCTCGTCTTATCATAATTATTTATGGATTGACATCTCTCTTCATTATTGCTGAATCCAATTATGCAGTTAAGAGTTTGAGACTCTTCTTGTACAATTGTCGTCCGGGGGAATCTTTCTTTTGCTCTTTTTCTCCCCTCATCGCATCCAATTAAGAGTAACAGTGTTTCCTGTGAGTGTATGCAGTCTATGGATCTGTTTTTGCTGCACAGTTATGACATTTCAATGACCCTCCTATTTTACAATTTGGCTCACTTGGCAGATGCTCTTATCCAGAGCAGCTCACAAGTGCGTTCAGAGTGAGAAGGAAATGAAAGTAGAGAATGTTTTCTATTAAAAAGTACTGACTGTCATTATCAGAAGTTCTTTTTTTTTTTGAGTGCAAGAGATTGAGGAGTGAGGTGTTAATGAAGAAATGTGTTTTCTGTCTCAGATCTCCACAGCTCTCACTTGGAACGTGATATTAATTTTAATCCTTAACAAATATATTTATGTATGTATGTATGTATGTATGCATGTATGTATAAACAATCTGGCAAAATAAAGTAACTAAATTTTTCCACAATTGTCTTTTAATGGCCCACATAACAGACTGTCAAATTATACTGCATGTTAAATGGCACTCTTAAAACAATGGCTACTGGTAAAATATAGACTTTGTCAGAAAATGGCTTACCGGAGCTGGCTCTTACTATTGTGCTCTTTAGATATAAATTTAACTAATCCTTCAGATTTTTTTTTCATGGCATTCTGCACTATCCGTATCTGAATCATATTTGACACCGATTCCTGCCAGCATGTTCTGTGTGCAGTGCTTTACGCATAACTGATTATTTACATGCAAAATGGTGAATTTGCCAGTAGCAAATGAAAAATGCTGATCTGGAGGGGCACAGCTGTCTAATACCCAATTCATTCCCATGTGGACGCAAATTAACGCAAAGATGATACCCACAAACACACACACACACACACACACAAAAACAGTGATTCTAAACAGCTGAGAAAAGAGTGAGGTCATCCATGCTTTTCAAAAGGAGTAAGGGTAATAATTCCTTTCCTCAGTGGGTAATCAGAAATCTGTTGGCATTGTGTTCTGCATTTAAGAGGCATTACAGGTCCTGTCAGACACAAAGAGGAAGACTGAGAACAAGCAAATGGACAGATGCCACAATCGATTTGGACGAGCACTTGGCTACGATCACAGACAATCTGCCAGAGGTGAAACGACAAATGTGATCGTGCTACCAGCCAAAACGAGAGGAAAACAGAGAGAAGCGGCTAATTGAGTCTTACCAGGTTTGCCAGTATGTAGTGGTAACTCTTCAAGTTCTGTCTTTGGGCTGCAATCTGAAGAAAGAAAGAAAGAAAGAAAGAAAGAAAGAAAGAAAGAAAGAAAGGTGTGAGTGCAAGAGGAGTTGTGACCCATCTGTTCTTTGCCTGACTGCTAATAGTAAGGTTTCTTCCCATGACCACTGCCAATTATGGCATAATTTTTATGGTGGTTCTCAAAATAGGGAACAATTGATCCCATTTCACCAGCAGTTAATTATACACCTCGGGTCTCCGCCCTGCGTGTGGAATATCTGTAATCAGCAGAGACGGGCAGCAGGGGCCACACGATGACAGCAGGCAAGAGAAGATATGACATCTGTCAACATGCGAAGCTGAATTATGACTTTAATGACTACATATGCAGGCTCAGCAGATGAACTTTGTGCACACCTGTGAGCAGAGTCAAGTCCCGAGTGTCTAAAACACAGTGTTTAAAACATCCTCACTCAAGGATAATAGTGTCTGATGGGAGCTTTCACTCTGGAGGATAATTTGAATTTGGGCCAAAGACAACTTGTACATGGGGAGGTGTTTCCGTCTCTTCCATCTCTAGGTTTGTTACCTCCTGTGTGGACGGGTCAAGTCTGAAAATATTTTTACCAGGTTGAGGATAGAGTTGAGCCTCTCAAGCTCGCAGTCTAGAATGATCCGGTACTCTTTCTTCTGGTCCAGGTCTTGGATGACTTTCAAGAAAGCTGCTTCTGTCAGAGTGTCAAAATTCACCGACGTCACCTGCCAGGTTTTCTCAGCTGCCGTGTCTAAGATTTTCTGGAGCACTGTCAAACCTTCACAACAACAAAAAAAAAAAGAAAAAGAGAAGACAACTTTTACAGCCACTTTGAAGCTTATAAACCCTTATAAAACTGATCTTGTCTTCTTTTCCATCCAGTCTTTTAGCTCAGAACGTGCCAGAATAAGTTTTGAATCAATGAATTTGTCACTGAAATGCCCTTTGGGAAGGTATTTAGCTTGTCATAAATTTCTTGAATGAACTGGTTCACCTCTGAGTGAGACCCTGAAACAAATAAGTACTATGCTTTAAATGACGCACTCTTCGCAAGGAGAAAATGGAAATGATCAGTGTTTTGCATGGAGATGAGAGGAAGAGGTGGAGCTGAAGTCATTTAGTCTGAGTGCTCTCTGTTGACTTTAGGGTGGTAATAGAGAGAGAAGTCTGTAAGTGTGGGGAGCTTTTTAAAAATCACCCGGACTCTCCAATTTATGTTCTGTTGAATGCTACTAAGAACTGAGAAGAGCAGAATATGACTAGCTTGATAAAGCCACTGGATTAGTTTCAGGCACCTCACAAAAAAACCCACTTCTGTCAATAGGATCCCCATTGTAAACCCTCAAGCAGTCCCAATGTACCTTCAAATACTGGACTTCTGTTCAAAGTTTTCTAATTGTGATTCCATGTGAAATTAAATGTCTGTTAAAAAAACAGTATTCATATCTACTGAAGGCAGAATTATGGCTGTTGTCCTATCATCACCCCCTACTGTAACCATGACAACAATGGATGGACTAATACAAACTAAACTAAGTCTCTGCAACGTATCTAACTGATAAAGGGAACATAGATATTTCAAACTCAAAAGAAAAGTTTATTGAAAAAAAAAAGAAAGACAGAAAGAAAAAAAACTGTTCAACTGTAATAAAGTGATTAAAAGACAATACACATCTAAATAGAAGTTTCTGGCATGCTCTCAGCAAAATGTTACCAATTCTTTAAAGCTCCGTCTGTGACATCAGAAGTGAGAAGAAAAGGAGATGAAATGATTACACTGAAAGTGAATACGAGGTCAAGTCTTCCTGCTCTGCAATCTCTCAGTATTGTGTGCAACCTCATTCCTTGCCAAATTTTGCACTGATTGGCCTTTGTTGTTTAGACAAATAATCACTGCTAGCACTTTAATACAGAGAAAAGGACCTGCCTGCAATTTTAGTTTTTTTTTTTTTTTTTAACAGTGATATCCCAAAAACCGTCTTGGCAAAGTTTCACAGACAATAACTTTACAGATAATAGCAAAACTGTGTAATGTTGACCTGTATTTTGAATCTTGGAATAGATGGTGAATTGGGATCAAACAAACTGGGGGGGGGGTTATCCTCCCAAACCACAGTGATCTGTGACATCCTTGATTCATTTAAAAGATGGTCTTTAGTAATGCAGTATGTCATAAATGCAGGCTCTTCATTGTTCCTGTCTTCCCCACATAGTCGTGTCCACGTCGCACAGAATATGGTTTGAATGTAGTGAAAGTAAATGTTATTATCTTCTGCTCTGTACAACTGAGAACAACTGTTTCGCAGCACCCGTTTGAAAACTGTGTAACCCAGTACAGTAAGTACATGTTTACGCCCCAAGAAAGAAATATAGTGGACACCAGTGTTTTGAAATGAAAGTGTTGCTTTCCTTCTTAGCCGGCTCGCCATCTCATCAGAAAATCAAATCACACCAAAAGATTTATATGTGTTATAAAGCATGGCTTATAATAATCTATTCACGGCAAATGTACTTTTACAGCTTCAAGAGCTGCAGGAATAACGGATTTTCAGCAAAGTTAGCAATATGCAAATCACAGTTGATTCCAATAAATCGTCATCAATCCTCACACATTAACCCTTTTTAATAAAAGGTCTCCTAAATAAACATTTTGAAATTGTTACCTGTCAGCATGGTACAAACTATCAACATAAAATGATAAAATAACCAGAAATATGAATTATGACATGCTAAATTATCTTCTCTTCTATCAAAAGTAAAGTTTACTCAAACATAACAATATAAAGTAATAAATGACATATGATTAACAATCATTCAAAACTAATGAAAAATTAAATTAAGTTTATCAGTGGTCAAATCAAACATCTAATAATGCAACAGAACATAGCTTAATCGAATTGGCTTAATGAAGGCTAATTAACGCAACTCGTAATGAAGTTAAAGTAAATCACCAAGAAAATATCAATGTCAAAACCGCTACCCAATCGTTTCAAACTTGGTGCACAGTAAATCAAATGTCAAAATGGGAATTAATTAAGCTTTAATCTTCAATTTGCCGAATTTCTCTTCATGTCATAAACTTACCGTTTGCCTCAGAAATGTGTAGCATGTGCTCACCTACTTTGTCAATCGAAACAAGACGTGATGTCAACCAGTAGTGTGGCAGCAATAAATTTCAGAGACACAGCTCAACAGAAAACGTTTAAAGAAATGAATAACATGGAAAAACTGATAAATTAAGTTTCGAAATACCACTGTAAACAAAAAAAATCTTTAATGGTAAAAGCTAACTGAATGCTAACTAAAAAACAAAACAAAACAAAACAAAAAACTTTAGAGCTATGATATTTGGCTTTATAATGAGAGCCTATGGAAGAGCTCTGTCTTTAAGCTATCACAGTTTGATATGCGATCTGACCCAGAGGTAAATCCTGGCCACCTTCTTTACACTAACAAACGCTGTCAGATGAGAGAACCACAGGCCATTCAAGAGTGCCTTGAGATCTAAAAGCTCAAAACTGAGCGGCACCTAGTCGACACATGGCTAAAAACATCCCCCTTATTATCAACTGCCTCCATACAAACTGTGTGAAGTAGGTATTATTTGTAGACAAGCAGCAGTACAAATCCCCCGGGTTTACACCCACTCTTCTAACTGAACTATTTGTTTTGGTGCAGTTTGGCTGTGATGGGTGATCTCTTGTTGTTCTTCTCCTCCTCTTCCTCATGGAAAAAAAAACAATAAAGGAGGGAATGATGGTAACTGTTTATCAAAAGGGAATAATCTTCCCAGGCTGACAGCTTGGCTGTGCAGTGCACACAAGCTGATATAATTAGCTTTATCATAGTCTACTCTCCCTCTCTCTCCCTCTCCCCCTCTCTCTCTCTCTCTCTGTTTCATCTCTGTGGGTTTTCTCTTCAGGTAAGTGCACTTCCCCCTGAGAATGTGAAAATCTGATGACAAAAAGACAAAAAAAAAAAAATAGATGTATGAAAGTTTAAATATGTTTGATTTCTCTAAATTAGACTACTTCTGAAATATTTAAAGCTGGATATTTCAAACTGACAGGTTTCTACTTGTGCTTTCCAAACATCTATGAGTAGATAACAAAATTAATGGTAAATTCTAAGGGCATCACTGAAAAACTACAACCATGCCTACAGTGAAACAGACTAAATTAATGTAGAATCCTTTGACTGTATTTTATTATTAATTTAACATTGAAAACTCCCTTTGGAAGAACAAGACAGCTCTCCAGCATAAGGACTTGAACCTGACCTGAAGAGTTCCTCATATAAACAGGTTTTGTCATAAACCTATTAGCAGTAACGTTACAAAAAAGGTCTCCGTGATCAGGGTGACTAGAGCGTTTGATGCCTTAAGAATCTTGATACTTGCAATACATATTTTCTTAAAAAATCGTGGAAATCGTGGCAGTTGAAGCAAATTCAGGCAGTTTTGCTGACCGAATCAGATGAGCACACTGTAATCCCACATCTTCAGGGTGATGATCAAAAGAGTCTTGGTTTTAAAAGAAATAAACCATGACACCATATTATAGTCACCATCACCCATGCTGTGCACTTAAAAGATAAGCACAGTGGTCAGTCTTTAAGACATATACCAGTACACAGCAAAAAAAAAAAAAAAAAATCAACTTCAAAGAATCCAAATCTTCGGTTCCTACCTGAGGCAAAGCACATCTGCCTTCAAAGCAAACTTTTGATCTACACCGAAACCTACAGTAAGCACAAAAGCCCAGCTCAAGAGTGTTCCTGTCTGTGCACTCTGAAAACACTACAGATTCATACACGCTGCTGAATCACAAAACATCTCTGGAAGAACAAAGACCTCACCTGAACAGAAAGATGAGGGTGTGCGAGTGTAGGCTGAGAGATATTTTACAAAGGCAAAAGCTATTGTGATTAAAAGTGCCTGAAGAGCAAATTAGCAGGAGATCTGAGTACGGAAATTGTAACATTAAAACCCATTACACTGATATCCGTACCCACATTTACATATTTAGATGCTATTATAATTTAGTGATGCTGTGTGGCTGTTCCTGGTCAAGAAAATTAATGGCAGTTAAATGGAATGTAAAATAGGAATTACCAATCATGCAGTGCTTGGAAATAAAGGCTGAGTCAATGAGAAATTCAAGGGAAGGGGGGAGGGATATGATTTGTTTAGTTGTGATGTCAAATACAGCATGAGCATTGTCTTTTTATTGGTTCGTATTCTCATGTGTATCACAAGCTCTCATTAGAATCTTCCAAGCAAGAGTCTAAAAAAGAGCAGACTACAATGACATTTAGGCAGTAAGCAGACAGGGGTATTACAAATATAGACATTAATCTCACCACACCGCATCTTATTAGCATACACATTAAGACTGAATATCATTTACTAAAAATACGAAAGCTTTTTTTTTTTTCAACCAAGGCCCTTAAAACCAGGACTGAAAGAAACCTGCAAAGAAATAGATAGGAACGAGAGAACAGAAAGAGGGAGTGGGAAAGTATACATAAAAGACATACCAATGTAAAAGAAGAAAAAAGAAAAAAAAAGACTGGTACACAGACACAGGCCACTGGTTGATTACACTGGAGCTGCAACTCTCTGCTTCATATATCAAAAAGAGGTCAAACTTTCCAATGAATGATTGACATGATTAATATCTCTGAGTAGCCTACTTGTTAAACATTCTCACCCTCTGGGCAGAGTTTTTCTATTCAGTGAGTAAACTAGGTAAGTGAAATTGTACACTTTTAAAGACAATGTCTATATTAAAACCTTGTCTTTATTGCCATAGCCCCATTGCATATCCTATTAAATGCGGATTTGCTAATTATAGATGATATTTTGGTTATGTAACAGATGCCAAAATTAGGATTGTCACTGAAAAGAAAATGGTGTGCGTCGGCCAACCCATTCCGAGTTTATTAAAAGCCCATGTCAGATCGCGTTTTGAAATGCCTCCTCTGCTTCCGCTGGGCCCGTGTACATGTGTTTATGTGTATATGTTTGTGTATGTGTGTGCATGTGTGTGTGTGTGTGTGTGTGTGTGTGTGTGTGTGTGTGTGTGACTGAAGATGCGTTTGAGCATATCCCAGCAGCTGTGAAATTGTCTCACACCATAGAGCAAACCAGCTTTATCGCCTATCACCCACCAAGCAGCACTAACCTGAAGATAAAGCAGAAGGAGGGGAATATGAAGGAGGGGGAGAAAGAGAGAGAGAGAGAGAGCGGGAGAGAGACAGACAGACAGACAGACAGACACAGGATTCTATGTGCCTAGCATTAGTTTTTGACTCACACACCTCTGCAGCAAAGCTGATAAGGTCAGAGTAAAAAGGGATGGAGATGAGCATTAGAACTAGCTGGGACAAATCTCTCTCTCTTTCTCTCTCTCCTTCTCTCTGTCTTTCTCTCTGTGTTTCTCTCACCTCCTCATCCTGGAATGTCTGAATGTCAGAAAAAAGACAAACTGTGTTCCTGCCCTTCTTAGTTTGAAGCAAATTAATCATTTTGACCAAAAACAGTTGAAGGCCCATCGGCAATACTACAGTCTGTTAATCTTTGAGGCTGGTTAGCTAATGTAGCAGTAAACTTACCATGTTTTAACTCCATTAGCATCTGTGTGAATTAGCAAGAGGAGACGCTTAAGTCCTGTTCAGTCCTCCAGCATCCCTGACCACACACCACCACTGACGAGTGCTGTGACATGGACTCGGACTAGCTCAGAAACTACTTACAGAAATATGTGTGTGAGGTGTGTATGAGGTCAATTTAAAAACCTAACAATAATCTGAAATGTTCAGAGAGTGAGGACTTGATGAGAGCTGCCTCCTGTTGATAAGTCATATCCTGCATAATGACACAGGATTGTAGACCTGCCGAGAAACTTGATTGAGTCTGTGGTAGCATTGCTTTACCTGTGAGCTTTGGGCTTTAAGTGTGAAATAGCTCTGATTCATTTTATGTCACTCAAACACACACCCACCCACCCACACAAACACACACACACACTCATACACACGTGCACACACACATACACGTACACACACACACACACACATGCGTACACACACACACACACACACACATGCGTACACATGCACACATACGCACACACAGGAACTACTTAAAAAGGTTTTAAAATAACCCAGAGACTGAGCACAACCGTATCTAGGCAACAAGACAGCCATGGGGGGTTTTGGAAGTGTTTGTGTATGTTAGAGAACAGTGAATGACCTTGAGTTCCGATTTCAGTGGCAGCGATCATCAAGATGATAAGCAAATCAAAAAACTGTTTATTTGGTGTTTTTCCCCCTTTTTTTCCTGTGGTCCAACTGCACAAGCGTCTCACGAGAAGACAACTGGCACATTAATGCCCATAAACCCTTGCTCTTTTTATGCAGACAAAGGACTTTGAGCATGTTACATAACACTGTTTGTTTATCTCTTTCTACCTTTCTTATTTCTTTTCTTTTATTAAGGCAGATAATCCACTTCCCATATTAGTCTCTGATGGCCTACAGAAGTTTCATGGGTGATTGCTTAAGAGATGGAGATGCACTATGTGCTGTTTCTGCTCACTGTGAAGATTTAAGAACAATGGCAGAGTGGGGCCAAGCATAAGACATCTAGGGGCTTCTAGGGGCTTTACAGAGCACTGGGCAAATAACAAACAAAATCCTTCAGTCATAATGAGGTCGTAACTAAAAACAAGCACAACTCAGGCACTGTAAATGTCAGACTCTGAAGCTTTTAAAATGAAGAGAAGGTGACCAAAACAAAAGCCCAAACGAGTAATTTGTCACACACTACAACTCCAATGATGAAACCGTGAAAGTCCTTTGAGATCCAAGATGGAAGAATTTCAATCTCATTAGGAATCATGTTGCGTTTCTTCAAAACCATCCTCTCTTCTCTGAAAATCAATACTTTCTGATAGATCTTTTGCTGTGTTTCAATGAGGAACAGTAAAGAGAGAGAGAGATACCTGAATCTGAGCTGTACATGTAGACGAACTTGGTCCATTTGTAGTGCTCCACAAGGGCGATTAGAGCATCCTGCAGCTGCGGCCTCAGCTGGATAACAAACTGGTTGTTGGTGTCGATGGGGAAGCTGGGAGTTACAAAGCACACATGCAGAGCCCCACAGAAAGACATGAGCATATTCATGGTCTTCCGGTCATACAGCCCTATGATGGCATAAACTCCTCTGGAGAACTGCGAGCAAACTGCAGGAAAGAAAGAAGAGGTAGTAAGGAAAGCAAACAAGAAAAACAAAAACAGGTTGTTACCTTCCACTTAATTTATTGTATGCGGCTAGAGTGAGCTACTAATGCCATTTGTAAATGTTAATGTTCTTTAAAAACACGAAACAAATGGTGTAACTGCTGACTGGTCGGACACAAATATATTGGCCAGTTACCGACTATGTTATTGGTTTTGTACAAACATTTGCACATTCTAATAGAGTCATTAAATTGAATCCTATGTGCTTTTAAGAGGTGTAATAAAAGTCAGTGTTCCACTGGGGTATGCAGTTAATGCTGTGTTGTATTGTAACACTGCAGACTATAGCAAGATGGAGACAAGGGTGTAAAAATGTGATAGAAAATAGAGAATGATGAGAAATATAAGAAATATCAGTACTAAGAAAAGTTCTTGCTATACATACGACACACATAAATATGAAGAAGTGTCTGGGTTGAGCACTGAGTGAGGGAGAGTGGCTGATTAGCTGATCACACTTATAATAACAGATGGAGCACCAGCGTGTTGTTTTATTCAGTGAAAGTAATCCTTGTTTTGTTTCAGTGGGTTGTCAAAACTGTGTGAGTGTGTGTGTGTGTGTGTGTGTGTGTGTGCATGTTGGGAAAGGGGGGGGGGGTGCTATCTCTTCGAGTCTTGACTTTTGGTTTAGTCATCCAGTTAATTGAGAAACCTTCCCTGTAGGAATAGCAAGTCTCTGTGTTTCATTATGGCAGTGCCATTCTTTTCTTGTTAATAATGCCAGTGAATTTGTGTATATGCATGTGTCTGTATGTGTCAATATGAGAGCCAAAAATCATGATCATCTAAAAGTAGAAGTAAAAACAGTCAACATGGGCAGCTTTGACTTTTGGCAAACTATTACCCTGCTAATTATGTAAAACAGATCCTACAGCATACTTATCAGATGACTCAAATCACTGAAAACTCACACAAACTCCTGGAGATATAAACAAACATATACATCTATACTTCTACTACAACATATGTAGTGGATGAGGGATATTCACGTGAATGAATGATGCAGTAAATGGCATGAATATTATAAAATTCATTCATTCATTTTCTAAACTGCTTATCCTAATTAGGGTCGGGGGGGGGGGGGGTGCTGGAGCCTATCCCAGCGTTCATTGGGCAAAAGGCGGGGAAACACCCTTGACAGGTCACCAGTCCCTCGCAGATATTATAAAATGCTATAGAATAATGAAGAAGATGGAGATGAGATCAGTGATACGACTTTCAAAACAAAGAAGAAGTGAGAGCGACAGAAGTCCGATATTTCATGATGGCAAGCATGCACTGTCATTCATTAGCGATTTAAGATAATATTTAATATTTGTTGTTTTCAGTAGCATCTCCTTCAGATATTTGTCTTGAAATAACTTTGACTTTCCACCATCAAAAATTGTCAGTATGACACTTTGTAAATACTTTATAGATAGCCTACAGCTAAACTGCATAGTAATGTGTGAGTAACTTGTGCAATTCTTGCACACTGATAAAAGACATTGTGAGGGGTCATACTATGTCACATGATGCAATGTCACTGCTTGATAAACCTTAGCACTGTTTGTGACAGTCGGATGTCACTGGCATTGAAATGAAGAGTGACGCTCCACTAGAGGTAGTTGACATATTATAACAGGACAGTCTTGGCATTTGAATCGAGACGCGCTGGTTCCTCCAGGCTTTAAGGATGCAAATGAAGTATCTGCCCACCTCTGCCCTCACATTCCCTTACTATGACCAAAAATTTCCTCCACCCCAGCGACTATGAGCTCTACAAACATCCAGGCTCAGTCTTTCTGCTAAAAAAAAAAAAATTGTGTCCATTTTCTTACCACAGAGCAGATATCAGAGATTGACAAATGTTTGGTCATTACGTAGACAAGCTTATCTTTTAAAGGAAGATAAATAAAGACACAATGCTATCGCCGTTGTTTAGAGAGATAACATCGTATTTTCCCGTGCATTCACTGGAGATTTAACACATCCTCTTTATCAGTCTTCCCTCCCCGTCTCCCACAAAAGAAACCAAGCGATTTAACGCATTTCAGGGCATTGGCCCTTGGAAATCAAATCTGTGTTATTTCCCCCTGGATCTCAATGCTCTGTAGAGGGTGTTGCAGCTGCCGTGAGGGAGAAAAAAAAATGTTTCTGCCTTAAGTGTTTTTGACAATGCTGATTTTGTTTGCAGTTTGGTGGGGGGTTGCAAAGATTGGTGATCCTCTCTGATCTTCTTAGCCACCCCGGTGAAGGTTTTAAGTGGCTTCCTGCACCAGCACCTGCTGTCTGTTCAGGCTGTCTTTCTTCTCTATCTGTTCAACCTCATTCTTGCTACTGAGAACTTAATCAAGGGACCAGTGGGTCTGTGGCATGTCTCTCAGAAATATGACATCAGTGTGATGTCATTTTTAACCAATGACGGTCATCATCTGTGTCACCCATAACAATACTTACCCTCACGTGTGGTAATCTTTGCTCCCACACTACCCGTTCATTGACAGGTGGAAATTAAAATGAAGAGTAAGCCCTTCTTGACTCTGAAAATTGAATTACTTTTCAGAGGAAACTTAGCTTAGTTCAGTTTGTAACTTCTCAAATTATTGCAAACCAAGGCAAATTGAAATTTAGTAAGATTATTTTAGGATGAACTTAGAATTAAAACTACTAGCTAAGGCATCTAATGCTTTGTCTGAACGCATTATTGTTCAACTGAAAAATAAAAAATTAAAAAAAAAAACTATTCTGCAGGTAGATAATATTGGACAATAAGATTGTTCTCCCTGTTAACTGAATCTAAGTAAATCCTGTGATCGTTTGAATATACACAGTATGCACTGTTGTATTGATGTCTGTGAGCCAAATAAGAACTGTTATGTATCATTCCTCGAATATCATCCATCAACATCAGTGAAGGTCAGAGGTCCACCTGCCTTTGAGAAGGACTGATTAATTATGAGTTAAACTTGTCTGACTGTCCATGTCCTGAGATCAGATGGTCTATTCCTTCCTCGTAGTCTGAATCCTCTTCCTGTCAGCTAATCATATCAAGCTAATGTGATACCTGTCACGCGCAATCAGCAGTGATTAGGCAATGCCCCCTTCAACCAACCCACAAAAACAAGCTCCATGTTTGATGTTACCTTACACTGAGAGGTTTAAAGCAGGAAGACCTTGCCGGAGGCTATGCAGCTGATGCTAGCCTGCCGTTATCACATCATGACCTGTAGGTGTCAGTAGAGAGAATGCACTCTCTCAAAATTCCTGCTAAACTTGTATTAGTTGTTGTTGTTTTTGTTTCTGTTCTTCTTTTATTTCCCTTTTTTGTGCCCCTCCTCTTGTAGTGCAGATTTGAACTGATTCTTATGGTACAATAGGACATGATAAATGTGGGACAGTGTAGGAGACATACATGACACACAGCCAGTCCAGAGACATAATGCCCTTTTTGTTACTGCCTTTCCTTTGATGTCAGTGGAGCCTTTTGGGGCAGAGCTGATTGACATGCTGTGGACATTTGGCCTGGCTGCATGTCTTTGTGATGCGGGGACTGATATGTGTCAGGGGGTGACTAAGAAGGCTGACAAGACAAATTCACCAGGCAAGCTGTTAAATAGGCTTCCACCAGTGCAGGTACTAATTCAATGTGAATCTCAGACCAACATACTCAAGGCTTGTTTTAGCAGATGATGTGCAGTTGAAAAACACAACTGAATCCCTTTGATAGATTACATTTTGAAATGTGAACAGCATTCTGTTTTTATTTCACTTCTGTCAACTGACTTGTCTCAAAATAAGACCATTCTTTGGTAGCATGTAACAAGAGAATAAGGGGTGTCAAAAGTAGCCTCACAAAGTACTGAATTAAATGGCCATGAGAGTGCCATTTCTCTGAGCCTTTTCACATAATTAAAACACATCAATCTGTTTAAAAAACTGAGAAGTAAAAGAATTAGACCAGTGCAAGAATGGCCATTATCCATGGTGATATCATTGTGAGTTGAATGGCACAATTTCTTTTCCTCTGCACTTAATTGTATCACGGTATTGTTGACAAATATGCTGATGGCATAAAACACTATAAACTACTGTTCCTGGCAGTGTATGAAGCCCTGCTTACTCTTGATACAGAATAAATTCAGCTCAAATCCTATATACCAACCAATCCCTAACCTTTATTACATATTCAGATTATAGAGGACAATCACAACAGATGTGATGTGATGCATAACACATTAAATATGTTTAAGTATTGTCCAACTACACTGTTGTCACAGCTCTGCTGAGACATGTTCACTAAGGTAAGTGTGTTCATGTTGCTAAACCAAGGTTACAAATTTGTCCATGTACACATCAGCACTTAAGGTTCCACCACATCCTCTGCGTACACTTCAAGCCACTCTTCACAGTGCATAGGTCATGTGTTACAGTTATGAACACACACACACACACACAGACACACACACATGCACACATACGAGCAAATGAACAAGAACACATGCATGACTACACATGAACACATATTTAAATCAATTTGTGACCATGTTTCAATCTGATTGCGAAGTCAAGCTATTCCAGTGAATATGCAGCTAAGACTCAGTTTCTAAATTTAAAGTAATGCGTGACAGTGGAATCTTTATTGGATGAATTTTCACCCATCTCTGCCTCTGAATGTCTGACTCCTTGCAGCATTTTTTTAACAGTGCCTTCACAATTACTTTGAGTTTTTCCATCACTCTAATCAACAATTTAGTCACAGGGTACATTTTGGCGTGAATATAGAGACAACCGAATATCTAAATGTAAATGTGTTGGGTGCATTTACACAAATGTGGCGAACACTTACGATATGTATGTGAAAGTGTTGTTTTAATCTAAGTCAGCCTCAGTGACAAATTATGGAAATGTATTTCCACTGGAGGGCATTGTAACCAATACCCTAATTTGCATAAAAACACAAATTGCATGTGTATTTAGTGGAAGATCTACTACAACAAAAAGAGTTGATGGGACAGCTAAAATGATTTGCGAGCTGAGCGTAAATAAACAAATTCAAACAAACCAAATCAATTTACAGCAAGTAATTGGCATATTTATTATTTGGGTGATATTTTCAAAGGCTTAACTCAAATGGAGGTCATGTATAACTATTTTTTGGGGGGGGGGGGCAGTCTTTAAAGTTTTGCCTCAGCTTGTGCCAGGATTGAAAAAAACAGATAAATGTGGGAGTGTCTAGACCTTTGATCAGTTTAAAAGGACACCATAGATTAACACATTAGACCAGCAACAACTTTTCTCGGATAGCCTCAAGCTAGTCCACTGAAGGTATAGCATTACTGACAGTTCCAAGTAAGTCAGACAGAGGAAACACAAAAATGCTGTGTTTAAGTTAGCTATGAAAAATTCTGTGGAAACTTAAGCATGTTTCTTGCATATTTTATGTGCATGTCCATTTATTTGTTTGTTTGTTTGTTCAGAGAAAAACATATCTTATTGGAGAACCTATGGCTATGCTTTCTTCCAACAGCTGTGCACTATCTCAATGTGAAGGTTTCTATAATACGTGAAAACTTGACATTGCTCTGTGAGTATGGCAAAGGTCATGAGTTTTTTCAGCATTGTCTCCACAGGTTGAAACAAACATAGAAAACAGAATGGGTCAACACTCTGCATCAAACTAGCATCAGCCCCTGTCTGACAGAGCCAGACAAACCTTGGTAAGGATGCAGCCATCTTTTGTGCTATGTGGAGAGTGTTGAAATGCTGATTTCACATTTGTTCAGAATGCATGACTCTAAGTCTCCCTTCAGACACAGACAAATTCCTTTAGAGATTTGTGTTCCCTAAATCTATCTGTCTGTATGGCAAAGGTTCAAGACAACAGGGCACTGATATCTGATCCCACATTCAAATGACTCCAGGAATAAACAAAAATGGTAACATTTATCAAAAATAATTAAATAAAAGAACAACACACAAATATTGGGGTAAAATGTGAACCCCATAAACCAACAGAAGATATAATGAAGGAAGTGGGACCAAATATTAATCTGAACCAATTAAACAAAATTATGGCATGGCCAAATAACACTCAGCCATTCAGTTTAACACCCTCTAAATGTTTTCCTAAACTGCAGTCTACCGAGCATCAGCACATCCGGGGAGTGACCCCATCATCTGTCAGTTTTTCCACAACTGTCGTCTTCAATCAAAACATCATGCATTTAAACGGGTCGCCATTTTACTCCACTTAATCCCATATAATTTTAACAAAAACTGTAAACGAAAAAGTTCCCGAAGTGACGTCCTGGCTAAATGACTCACAAAAATTGACGGCATTTTGTCGATGACTAAACTGCAGAATTTCCTGCTGCTGAATAGCGACTAAACACTTGACACTGACTGATGTCAGAACACGTCCTTATTATAAAATGAGAGTCATATGCTGCATTTTATCAATGATGGACATATATGCAAGGACTGATGAACAGAATGTACCTCCATCTCTGCGTTACGAGATCACAGCGAAGTACCCCACTGACACACTACAGACCATACAGTCTCTGAACTACTTAAACAAATCTGTGTGACGTTTCAAAATGCAACAGATTGACAGATACTCTTCATGTGTGCGCTACTCGTCCACATTGACGCAAGGATGTGTATGAACCGTTCCTCCAATATTTTCGCATTAAAAACTTACATGCATATGTCATGGCAAAGCTGCTCCCTATATCAACCATATCCACTTGTGGTACCAGTTTAGGGACATCCTGGTGTTGAGAAAGTGCAAATCGAAAGACCTCATATTCGTGGGAATCGGTTGGGAATAGTCCTCCTGCCAAGACAAAAGCCATCAACTCATCAACCAGTATCATAAAACTGAGAATTTTCTTTAAACATGCACCCACACGTCTACAGTTTACCCAAAAATGAGACTGCTGAGTACAAAATCATATAACTCACCTATATTGATATTACTTGGGAAACTTGAACTGGAACAGAACCCGAGGAAACTGGCGAGAATCAAGGCAAGGCTTCGATGCATATTTCCTTTTGCATTGGCGACGAAAAAAAGAGCCGGATTCCAAACATATACCCCGAAAACATCCGTCAGTTAATGTTCAATTCACCCATAGCAGCGAAAGACGAGATGAACTTGCTGCAGAGCACTACATAAAGATTCTCTTTGCCGCTCGCGCACAGCTCTGCTAGTAATAAAGGTGGCGACTATAGGACCGTAACTTTGTTAGCCCTTGGACTACGCAGGGGTGAGGGGACTCAATATGTGTCAACAGAAAATGGGGTCGCGGTCGCTTTCATTGCGCTGGTATTTGTCTAGGGTCTTCAGTGTGGGATTGAAAGTCTGCAACTGACTGTGCTCCAGCTATTCGAATCTGTATGCAGACTGTACCATTTGGACGTCAGTGATGTTTCTTGTGTTATTCTTGCAATCCATTTATTTTACCCGTATTTTAAGTCTGTTGCAAGAATTATTATCAAAAATTATTGATGTTAATAATTATTTTTTTAGGGTACAGTAAACTCGCGTCAGGTAGGTTCATGTAAATTCAAAATTACTTAGCAACGCACGGTATTTGTTTACTTATAATTGTCCGCTTCCCCGATTATGCGATGCACTAACTGCACGACTGTGGCACAGTAAGAACATTTGTCGCAATTTAAAGCGCTTAGCGGTCTGACTGAGTCTTCAAGAAAATTACTTCACACCCTAGAGACCACATTCGTGGTGGAAACAAACTCGTTCCCTCACACAGAGTTACGAGCGTTCCGTTGATGCTCTGTCTGCCCGTATCGACGCGATGAGCGCATTGCTTGGCAGGCTGAAAAAATAAGAGATCTTAAAGAAAGATATTAGCTTCAGCGACTGCACTTATCCGTGTTAAGGCTTGCAAGATGAAACTGCGGGAAAGGTAGCTCCCACTGGAGCGCTGGAGACGAATGCTCAAACACACGAAGTCCTGATTGCTAGATGAGTAATAATTGCCTCTTTACGGACTCATTAGACTGAACAAAGTGTCACATTAAGAGGCAGGTCGATAGCATTGAAGATGAAAAAAGGTGCAGGGTGTTTATTTATTTTACTTTTTCCCCCCTTCACAACGATTATTGAGCATAAACTGGGATATTAAAAATTAACGACGACAAATTGCGTTTTCTTAAATCAATAAATGCTTGGAGATGACTTAGACTGCATAACTTTTAAGAAGCAGAAGTCTTGTTTGCGTCTTTTCTGCACAGCGCTTTTCTATTGAATTGGTCAGGTTCATTTTTTCCCATTTCACTTAGAATCAATTGATAAATAATGGACGCATTGTGTGTCTACCGCATCTATATTACATGTAATGCATTACAAACCTGAATGTGTCAGCAGCTTCTGATTTCAAGTTCTTAACTCAGACTTTTTTCGACAAACAAGACACGCGTGGCTTTATAACATGCAAACTCCAGTTCTGCATCTTCATGCCATTGATGGAGGTTTGGAATTCTTTGAATATAAGTTCTACAGTAAAACCATCTTGATAGCAACACAAGTATGTGTCCACAACCTGGCTGTGTTCTTTCATGTTCACAATGGAAAGCTTAACACCATATTGCGAGATGTATAGCAATATAGATATATGTGTAGAAGGTGAGCATTTTCTATTCGGATTTGATTGAGTTAGTAGAAAAAGAGCACATCACAGCACAAAATGAAACACTGTCAGTTTGTGGTCTTGTGTGTAAGGCCTTTGCATAGTTAATGGCCATGACATAGACACTATGACATAATGTTGTGGGGATGCTCTTGTCCCCCTTGTCTTGCAGAAATGGAGGGGCAGTTCAGCCATGTCATATGTGTGTAGGACTGAGTACCACTGGGCAAGAGCAACAAGATTAAAAAATGACACGCACAAGTACATGATATAGGTTATAGTAAGCAAATTCACCTGTGGACAGAAACATACAGCATCTTAGATTGTAACCTCAAACCCCATATTCCCCAAATCTCCAGTCACCCCCCCCCCCCCCCACAATTCATTGCAAGGAGCTGTTAAGCTAGCTGTTAATTATGAACTACACAACATACACAACATACTAGATAGGACAACACATTTAACCTTGAATTACTGAACTGTAATTTAAATCACACTCCCCCAGTTGTGGATTGACAGTCCAGTCATATCAGAGAACAGCAGGTGAGAACAGGGCTCCTGGCAGCACCCAAACACCCTGGTCTCAAAGTGTCCATTCAGTGTAAACAGAGGTCCGGGTCCAGGTAGGTTTCCTTTAGTTCATATACAGAAGTTTTTAATGAATAGCTTTGCCTCACCTGTATCCCCCCCAGCCCCCCAGCCTCAACTAACCATATCTTTGTCTCCGGATACGGCCTGTTGCCCTCAAGAGACTAATGGCGAACCTCACATCAAAAAGAGTGCAAACTAAAGTGCATTCTGCTTCTCATCTCCCCCTATCCTGGCTCTAATAAACAACTCTAATAAAGAGTTCCCTCCCTGAGTCTCTGATGGAGTCCCAGTTGTTTATAATTAACCGCTTTAATTGGAGAAGTGAGTATACTTCCTCTACAGGTTTCTCTAAAGTCATTTTCCCATGGTGAATCAAAGTACATTAAAGTTCTGATTTTGTGTCATGTTGATTGCAGTTGAGAGTTGGTTTGTATGAGGAGGAGCATAAGCACACAGGGAGAGGATCAGAGCTGGGTTCAGTCCAGGTTGCTGTGCCGCTGTACGGTTAAAAATGAGAAAACTTCCGTAAAGTTGGACTAAAGTTGAGAACTGGAAGATTAAAATGCACATGTCCAGGTAAAAAAAAACTATTACAGTAAAAAGCAACAAAAAACAAACAAACAGACAAAAAACAAACAAACAAACAAACAAAAAAACAATGTCAAATGAACATCTGGAAAGTAGACATTTGATCAGAATTCTCGCTTGCAATGCAAATTCAGGAGAGGTCAGATACCTCTGGTTGCTTTTTAGTGTGCGTAGTAATCTGGTATACATCTCACGTGTTCTCCTTCTTGAGGCAGCTCTTGGAAAAGATCTGCGTTATGTGCTGAATGTAGAAGGGAAACAGGACACCGATTATACGATCTAACTCTGGCTGCCAGAGGGAACCAGTTTCATCCTGTGTTAATCACAGGTAAGTTTTTCTTTCAGTTTTTATGTAATAGAAAAGAGTGTTCCATATCTTAAGGCAGCTGCATCTGTGGGAGAGTTAGCCTTGGTCCAGTGGGGAAGCAAAAGTCATTAGAGTTGCAAAGAGTGATAATAGGTTCCCATTTTTTAAACAACTGTGAGAACTACACAAAGAAGACAAATATAATTTCACACATTATTTGCAGACGCATTTTGCACAGCGGCTATAGTTATTATGAATCATCCCAGTCAATGAATAATTTCTCTGGACCACAAAGTGAAAGCAAATCATAAATCAAAGAAGAAGAAAAAAAACCAAAAAGAAACAAAATCACACTTTCTTTCAGTTCTCAGGCTAACACAGCTATCGGACAGTTATGTAAGCCCATCCACAAAGTATGTGAATACAATGAAATATTGATAATGTTTCATATATAAGAGGACAATGCAGTTTTTAAGCTCAAGATCTAGACAGACTGCTGCTAGGTGGACTCTTCTCTCACCAGGGAAGTGTTTGTCTTGTTCAGTTTGGGCACTTCATGCAGTTTCTCCCTCAGATCTGGACTAAGATGCTCAGGAACTCTTTTTCTGGCCCAAAATTTCCTGAGGCAGTTGCTCTTTGATAATTCCCTTTTTAAAAACTCTGTGGAGCCCAAGTATTGTACATAAGCTACTGGCCAGCAAAGCTGCCTGGCTGAGTTTCATATCTTAGTATCACTGATATAGTTATGGAAGCAATATGCTGAATTGACTAAAAAGGTGTTGCTGACTCATTCTCCTGCCCATCGCTTGCTACGCAGACATGGCAACTTACTTTCTGAAGTTTACACCGACACAGGAAATCAGAACTGCTCAACAAATTAGAGGAAAGCACATTCAGCTTTTTGCTACTGTACAACTGAACTCACACTAAGTTGTATTTTTTTTCCCTCAGCTTCAAAATATCATATTCCTCAGTTTGTCAAATCTTGAGTTGGCTAATGACATTCCTCAGACATAAAAGCTGAAACAACCCTTTGTGCATGATCTGCCCTGGTTCTTTGGACTGATAATGTCTCTTTATTTATATACACAGTTCCACCTTTCATGTTCAATATTTCATTCTTTTAGAGTGTTTCTTTCAACAATCCCAGCTAGAAGGTCACAAAAAAAAACGCAACAGATCTGCGTGTGATGGAACATGTGGTAATCAAATCTTTCAACCTTGTCAGACTTTTTCCACAAATGCCAGTAAGTTGCAGTCATGAAGATTCATTTAATGCAAACTCACAAACAAACAAACAAACAAACAATTGTAACTTATATATGAAATGTCGAACAGATGCATAATACAATCTTGCCTTTGACCACCTGCCATCTATTATTCTAGATGTGGTTCTAATGCCAAAGATGTATGTGATGTCCAGCTGCATTGAGGTACAGGGCATTTTAATCATTGTGGAGTGTCTTTAATGATCAAGGATTGCACCGCATACTTGTGTCCAAAAGGTGACAAGGCATGGTTAATGACCAGTGCCCTGAGGTAACATTTGCATCTCCATTATTCCTTAAAAGCTTTTCACCCTGAAGAGGTGGAATGTGTGGAAAAAGGTCTGTGAGCAGGACATGACAGGGCCATTACCGTCATTAAAACACAACGCTGTGTGCAATGCTCAAAGAGCCCCATTGAGTTGAATTAATTTGGCCACTGCATCTTGACTGTCATGATTTGTTATTTCTGGAAGCGAGAGAAGAGGTGAGTGTTGGTCTCAGAATGAAGGAAACTATTTTTTTCCCTCCCAAGTTAGACGATGAAGAATAAGAGCTGTGCTGTCAAAACTCTTATGTGGCAGAAAGAGTAGGAAAGAAATAGATATTATGGAACATACCGCTAACTTTTACAATACAGCGGAGTGAATTAGAAAGTAAATTAGGGTACTTAAATTGTACTGAAACAACAACAACAAAAAAAGCTACATTTAAAAACCGAAATCGGATCTCTTGTAAGGAAAAGGTGCAGATCTCATCTGTGTTCCATTTGTTGTCTTTAGTCAGGGGTCTGTCAAGTGCACGAGGCAGTCCGGGAGGTTTATCTTCATCTCATGGACAAAATAGAAAGGTTCCTTTCACCCATCACTCTGTAGTTAATCTAGTCAACTGGACACCTTTATGGAGTCATAAGGGCAGTCAGCAGCTGTATAGTGCTAATGCGTAGTTATACAAGGGGCAAACAGAAGGCTTTTGTGTATAAATCATCAACTTTCTCTCAGTGAGCTTTTCCCTGTTTGTGTTTTTGAGTCCGACATCAGCTGTGCGATGCTCTTTCCTGTATAAAGACACAGAGCACGATGAGCAACGGGATCATGGGATCATCCGTCAGCGATTCTATTTTTCTCTAAGTCATACTCAAGGAGATGGGGGGGGGTGAGATAAGGAATGACATTAGTTCCTGACGCTGATAGGACTCTGAGGGCCATGTGAGGAAATTACAGCTCATCAGCTTTTTCCCTCTTAAATCATATTTAATTGCCTTTATTTCGGTCGTCATGGCAACCGCAGCCAACTCTTTGAAGCCATTTAATGGATTCGGCAGGGGGGTAATGATTCTTCTCTCTATGGCTGTCTGCAGCAGTGGAGCATAAGCGTAAGACATCTGTGGTGAAAAAAAAAAAAGATGGGGAACTGCTGCGTCTGAAAGTAAATGTGGAGATGAGAGCAACAAGCATTAGGCAAAGTTTTGAGAGACACCCATTGTGATGCTACATTAATCAAATGGGTACAGAAATGGGACATGGTGTTTTGTAGGCAGAAAAACAAGTGGGGCTACATACGTATACATTTCAGAAGTCAGGGAGAAAGTTTGAATGTTTTTTTGCTCCATTTTCAGAACAGTGGGAAGGCGAATAATAGAGGATGATCCTAAAAACGGGGATCCTAACTCTGAGACACCAGTAATGCTCCACGGGACTCAGTAGCTTTCTGACAGATTAAAAATGTGAAAAATTCACAGTAAACTGTACAGTAATTCACTGGCAGCCCAGGAAAGAGGTGGTTCCTACAGATCTACAGAAAATAGATTTTAATCACCATGTTACCGTAAATAATTTACAGTTTTGTACT
Source organism: Chanos chanos (assembly GCF_902362185.1). Classification (NCBI taxonomy): domain Eukaryota; kingdom Metazoa; phylum Chordata; class Actinopteri; order Gonorynchiformes; family Chanidae; genus Chanos; species Chanos chanos. Next base: position 30,038,264 of record NC_044502.1, read on the forward strand.
TTACTGTTCAAAGTTAGTGTTACTGTATTTTTTTTATAGGCCAGTATATAGATGAGATGTCAGCTGTCATACAAATTTCATTAAGATTAGAGTAGTAACCTGCTCATTTCACTGCAACAATAACATACACAGTAAAATGAATGAATGAATAAACAAATAAAAACAGTACTATATCAGCAGAAGACCTTTTGAAATATAATCTTAATGATTTTCAGCTGCCGGGTTAATAAATATTTTCCTAGTTAAATCACCGGTTTAGAGGTGGGCTAAAGTAGTGATGGGACACACAGTTCTACCACCCTCAGTGAGACTCAAAAATGTCAGCTGGCAGAAAACTACTTTGAAAGATGGATCGCGTAAGGTAAAAAGGAATTGATCTCATCACAGTAATTTATCTCTCTCTCTCTCTCTCTCTCTCTCTCTCTCCTACACACACACACACACACACACACACAGAAGACTCAGAAATAGATTCAAGATGCTAGGATAGCACGAGTGCAGTGAGGGAATAGTTGTATTCCAGAAAGAGAGAGAACCAACTTTACAAGGCAGTGTAGTGCACATCTTGCCTCCTAAAATGACATCACAGATCTTTATCCCATCTGGCCTGCCATTCTGCAGAGGAAACAAACTGAAAATTAAACTAAAAATAGCCTTTTAGAGTAGGATCCAGTCACTGGCAGGTTACAATTAGCCATCATTTGGGACACGCATCCTTAAAGAAGGGCCCCACCAGCCTCAACATTTAGCCAGTATGCGTTCGATGGTAATGATTCAGCACCATGGACAGCAGCTCATGGGAACATAGTGTGCAAATACAAAAATCCGTACAAGCCCCCACTCTTTGCAAAGAACCCCTCTTTACTCTTTACACAGCATACCACATCTAGAACCACTTCTTCTCTGTGCATCTCAATAAGTGATTCGAGTTAGTCTTTGACCTCAGAACATGGCCTTTGCATTTCAGGTTATGCTTCATCTGCCTCTGAGACAAGAGAGGGCAGTGTTTGTATGTGATATTTAACAGCAGTTGGATTATTATATTCAATTAATTCATTATTATCATAGCTGTTGGTTTGATGACTCTCTTGTTATGATTCATCTATCCTGGAGGAGGCTGACAAGAGATCAGATAGTAAACAATATCAGATTATTGTACAATATATAATGGAATTCCATCCATCTTAACTTTATGCATTAACAACGCATTCAAGATCAAGCATATCTTAGCATGTAATAAAACATAGCTCCAAGTGTTTCAGATGGAGCCGGTTTAGGAGCCATATTTAGTCAGGAGTTTCGTCCAAAATCCAGGAATGGCAAAATCCATTACCTTGTAAGTGGCACTTTATTATTATCTATGCTTATTCTCTGCGCTTATCCTACGCTCTGCCACTAAAGCTGTTTGCCTTGCCCGTGCTCCAAGAGAGAGAAACACAGGCACGCCCAAATCTGCACCACATTACTCTCCCTTTGACTGCATACACTTTTGCTGCGGTTGCAAGCTGATGCATTATGCATTAAATAATGTGATAAATAATTTGTAATCTGACAATTAGTTGTGTGTTAAAGGTTTCAAGCTGAAATTGAAGGACTAAGTCCATGTTGCACCTATGTTTTTTTAATGCTCTTTTATTCTGTAGCAAAACTCACATGGCTTGCTACAGCAAAATAGAAATCAGCTAGAAAGTTTTGTAAGGAAAAAAACAAGCGCAAAAGTGAGCTAAACCAGTCATGAATGACCTTGGAGAACTGGAAGTATATGATGTAGCAAGTTGTATGGCTTAGTGAGCTGTCTATCTGGAGTTTTGCAGCTTGTGTGAGCATTATTGTAAAAATAAAATAGATGTAGTTGACAAAAACAGTGTTTAAAGCGGTGGGGAAACAACTAATAAAAATAATAATTTAAATTAATGCTACTTTTCATGTTTTCCCTTAATTTATGTAAACAATACACACAATGCCATTTGATTAAGCAATTACGTTTACACTGTTTAAACTCAAAAGTCCATAATATAATGACTCTGATAGTAGTGCTTAAAATAATATTTTGTTTCCTGAACAATGGAATATAAAGCTGTTGCTAATTATAAACATTGTACAAAAAGACTCATTCTCTCCTCGCAGTCTAGCACAGAAATATAAACTTTCTCCCTCCATGTCCTGAATTCAGAGACATTATCTCCTCTGACCCTATCCATACCTCTGGTCATTTGAGGTACAAACAGAACAATGAGACCCAACTAAATATCTCCATTTCCCGTAGAAACACTGAGTAAATGGGCATGACAAACAAGGAACAAGACCAATTGTGAAATTCTACTTGTCTTCTGACCTTAGACTAAGGTCACAGATATCTCAATTTGTCTTTGCTGATCTCAATTTTGACATTACTGATTGTTCATTTTTGTTTGATAGTTCATTTTAAAACTTAGGAGGCTTAGGGACATCTTTCACCTTTAAAAAACTGTCAGTTTAAGTAGAAAAATACTTGGCATAATAACAATTGCAATAATGTAATCACACAAACTTGGTTCTCTAACATTTCGAAATTTATTTTGCTGTCTGTTCAGATTTACCATAATTAATATAACCTATACATCAATACATCTCAGACCAAAATGCATATGCATGTTTGAATATTCAATAACATTTACTTCAATTTGATGTGTATTTAAATATTTAACTATTAAGTAGCATATTTGAATAACATACTAAAATAACTTATCCATCAATAAGGAAAATTTACAGAAAGTGAAGCACTGAGGTACACCTGTGCATCATGATTAAGTAAACGTATAAGAAACTGTACTCTTGGAATGCTGCCCATCTCTCCATTTGACTGGAGTTTATCAAACATTTTGGCATATGTTTGAACATAATAACCTCTCTGAGAGTTACCAGGTTAAGTCCTGGAGACTCTTAACCAGAGCTTCAAACATTAAAACATGTCTATCAATTAATATCTTAACAATGTCCTCTATGCTTACCATGTGGCCTTATTCAAATTTGTGTGACCTCAATGGTTTGAGATCAAAATTAGAAATTGTCTCAGATGTTTGGAATGTAGAGTGGTGAAAAACCTTTCCTATAACAGGAATGAAAATGTTCTTATTGCTGTACCACATACCTCTGACTCTCTGTATATATTCTGAAACTGACTTTAGTATGTTTTTAAATGTTTTTTTAATTACTTCGGATGGTATAAATCACCAAAATTTATGGGTTATCACATCTGTGGGATATAAATTAAAATGTAGGTGCAAATTTCCATTGCTGTACTCAGCCCAGTGAGGAAACCTTCCAAAGGGGTTATTAGAGATAATGACATAATTATTGGCCTGTAGATGGTGAAACAGACACCTTTATGAACACATACAGAGAGTCTTTTATCTCCTTTCCTGCTCAGCTTTAAAAATGAATAAGAGCCCCAAGCAGCATGAGTATTGACCCTGGAGCTTCTACTGAGTTTCAGCCTCTTCCCATCTCATTCTCTGACTGGTGTGAAAAATCACATTTCTACCCCAAAAGCTTATTATTCCTCAAGCTTTCCAAAAAAGACAATATTTTGCCCAGTGCCATTTCTTTTCTTTTTTTTCCCCTTTCATTTTAAATAATGGAAAAAACAAAACAAAACATGCATGTAACATTTTGAATAAATAGGTGTTCTACTCATAGCTACATGTGCAGCAAAGCAGAAATCAGAAGGTAAGAAATTACAATGTTTACACAAATGTGGAGGGCTCTGGTGTTCTCAGAGCCAAAAAACCTTCAGCTATTTCCAGTCTATTGAGTGTTCAGTGCTCTGCATATGGCTGGCTGAGATCACCCTTCTACTGCCATCTGCAAGGTTGGATTGCTGATCCCCCCGAGTGGGGGGGAGAATGACTACCACATTACAGCAGTAACAGCCATGTCTAAGAGGCACTAACACACACACACACACACACACGCACACATACACACACACACACACACACAAACACACGAGCACAAATTATGAAACTTCACATGAATTCTCTTTCACACTGGCAACATCTTTGTGTAACCATTTTTATGGAAACACCTGAAAGCCAGTTTGCCTATCCTTGTATCAGGTTACACTATAATTTCATGGCATAGATCATTCTCAAATGCAGAACGTTGGCAATTACAATTATATACTGGTTACATCTACAAACCAAAGTGTATTGTATTGCCTTTAAAGCAGACTATGAACTATATAGTGTCAAAAATGAGATTATGAAGTTTATAATGTTAATTAAACATAAGAACACTTGAATCTTGGCTTCACCTTCCGGAGCATTTTAGATTGCCTCACGGACATTTTTGCACATTTTTTCAGTAATGGCAGCACAGAGAGAGAGAGAAAGAGAGAGAGAGAGAGAGAGAGAGAGAGAGACACGGTAATGCTTTTGTTGGGTAAGTCATGTTAATAAATCGTGTTCATTCCTCCAATACTATTACGAAAGATTTAAGAGTTGTAGACAGCAAGAATATCCACCAGCAGGGGGCCTGCAGATTGGGGTTAATACATTACCTCAGTTATTTAAATATGTTTTTCACCTCACATTTTAAGAGAGAGACACTTTTCCCACTTTGAACTCCACAGAATTTCAGGAGACCATATTTCATTACTTGCCTGGCATGGCATTCCTGATTCAATAAACGAAGAGCATTTAAATCAGTGTTCAATTTGAATGAGGCAAGTCTGTACATAGTAGCAACACAGCTGTGCTCTTCTGATGGTGGAGATGGTCTGAGAGATAGAAATAAAGAACACTTTACTGAAAGTATTGGATCAAATGACAGAGTCACAGCTGGGCACTAAATAAGAGAAAGAATTTTACCTTAATAACACAGTCATCACATGTCTTTTTCTCACAGCGCTCTTGAGCTCTACAAGGCTCAAAATCCCCCTCACCCCACCCCCACACCCCCACACCCCAAAAAATAGAAAATTCTATTTTGCTACACCGTGCCTGCATCAGATTATTTCTGGCAGAGTGAGAACATGTACGGCCACAACAAATTTAGTCTATTGCAGAGGTGGAGGGGTGAAAAAAAACATAAAACCGGTTTAAAACTGTCAGGTCAAATGTAATCTAACTCAAAGCTAAAAGAAGCATTAACATTTATTCTCCATCCAAACAATTTATTTGGTTGTTCTCTTTCATTCTCTGAAGTGCACAATAAGCAATTTGAAGGCAAAATTGCTCATTACTGGAAATTTTTGATGGGATCAGTTCCTCTCTTGCAGAACCACGACCTGGTTGCTGTCAAGCAGTTCTGTTTGTCTCTCTGTCTGGCTCAGCGAGTTTTGAGGTGTGACGATGTGATTTTGCTGACAGGCTGAAACAGGGGATAAAAGCAGGACTCCAACCCCCCTCAAAAAAATGTCCCTCGGGAAATGTACACATGCTTTTGATCTAAACAAGAGAGGTCTTCAGCTTGCATGACAGCTTTTTTTTTGCTTTTTTGCATTCGTGTAATTGTGTGTGTGTGTGTGTGTGTGTGTGTGTGTGTGAAGCGAAAGAAATAGAGTAAATATGTGAGAATATAGTTACAGCGCTGAGATATTGTGCTTAGCCCTTTGAAAGGCAAGAGGATGAAACAGTACTGTAACTGAAGTATAGGATCTGACTCAGACACCACTTTTACACCTTACCTGTCTCATGTTAATCGTAAAAATTGCAGACATTTATGAAAAACCAAAGACTGTCGTTTGTGCAGATGTCTGACAACTGAGAATAAATCACATTCAGGCATTTACATTAGCAAATTGTCTTAAGAGTAGACAGTCTCAAGAACCAACATTACAATTACCTCTGAATAAAACAGATGCTTTGCTGCATTGTCAATAAACAGTGACTAATTTCTCAATGTGTGATAGAGGCTGATAGTATCTTCATATGGCTAAACATCTCAAATGCTAAGACACATTTGCAACGACACCGTAAAGTAAGTCATTTCACTGTTGTCATTTGTAATGGAGTCTTCAAACAGACGAGATTAGCAGTTATTGCCACGCTTCTGTCTTGCAACACTACAACAACAAAATGCAACGTTGAGTAAGACACACTTTCTGGCAATAGAGGTATTTGGGATTTTCTTAAACAGAGTGTAAATTTGATACAACCTCTATTTTCAACCCAAAATTATATTGTTTTTATTTGTGCGTGTCGTCTTAATATGACTTTCGGCGTCTGTGGCGCCGAAAAGACGTTCTGCGTTAGAGAGATAGCAGCGTGTTTGGCTAGGGTTTCATGATTCAGTGATTCATCGCTCCATGACTGCGGCCCACTCAAATTCAGTCCCACACAATTCGACACCGTCAGCTCTGTCATCGAGCTCCTGCCCAGATTATGGGCTCAAAGCGAAGGCAAAACAGAAATCCTCCTCTCCTACATATAGCTCCTCATTCGCAGTTTCATTTGTAACATGTGGAGAAATGTGAGTTGCGGAACCCTTAGCCAAATTAAGCTAATTTTCTCCGTGGTATGTCCGAGTATACAATACTTATGTTCAAGATAATATATACTCTGTTTTGACCGAATGGGTATTGTTTCAAATTCACAAATCATAACATTGTCCTTCTCTAGTAATGTAAATCATGAAATGTGTTTGGTGAGTTTCTGCTCCTGGAAGTTTGACACAAACGTAACCTAAACAGAACATGTTACAGCCAAACCATATAATTAGTTGTTTGAGTCTGACTGAGCTTTTTCAATTCATTAAAATAATTGAGGAATTGCAGAGAGCAGTTCCGGACTTACGGAGCCAAAGCCTTCTCCAGCACACTGGAAAAGCACTTCCATTTGGCAAATCGTCTCTTTCATAACTAAATATAATTAACTCCTGTGAATACAGATGATTTATCCAAGAAGATGATTTATTCAAGAAGTTGACAGGTCAGAGATGGGAAGCTGGAGATAGGCTTCCCACATTAAAATCCTCATCAGAGACAGGCAATTTTCTAACCGACTCCTGGCTGCTCCTCTAATGTGAGATAGCAGGGAATCTAACATGGCTCTCACACTTTATATACACTGGGTCCAGAGATTTAGTCTTTATGGATTTAGCAAGAACATGCTGGTTTATGTACCAGACGGTCTAATTCATATACTAGACTATTCTAGTTCATCAGACTCAGATGGTGATTAATCTGCTGCCACTGTTTATATTCAACGATGGGTTTGCTCCTAGTTTTCACTTAGAGAATGTTTTACCAATGAATATTCATTCCCATTACTGAGAACTGCTTAAATTCAAGTTCTTCAGCATTATTAAAATTTTTTAAAAAAATGCATGTGAAGCCCTCTCTTTGCCTATGACATATGTTTAATTTTGTTACAAATCATCCATAGGCAGCACTGGAATATTGGCAGATGTTGATTGTATAATATTTCAAGACTGCCTTTAATTATGTGTGCTTCAAGAGCCTTCCTGTCAATTCAACACAAAGGTCCCAACAAAAAAAATGTAGGAAGGAGAAAGATGTCTCTGTTTTCTTTTCATTTTCAGCTGTGAACATTTTCCTTGTGGGCAGTCTGGTCTCTGTTCTCCAAAATGAGGAAAGGCAAACAGGCAAGGGTTACCTGACTCCAATCTATCTGTATGAATGCCATGCAAACCAGTCTTTTTACTTTTATGAGATGCAGGCACTCTTAATCAAACAGTCAGACAAGGGGAAGGTCCTGCAGTTTATCCCTCAGACAAATACTGCGACCCAATGACAAGACCTGATTTGGACAACTTAGAAAAAAGAAATCACAGAAAGAAATGCGCTGAGGGGATGATGTGGAGAATATGGAACATGTGTGTGTGTGTGTGTGTGTGTGAAAGAGAGAGAGAGAGAGAGACAGAGAGAGAGAGAGAGAGAGAAGGAACAAGACAGAGTGATGAACTTGTAAGATATGCACAGAGGGTCTCATTGCTCCTTCTGCGGCCCTGCCTGAGGAATCACAGCTGGGAGGCACTTCTGCTCACCCTGGGCCTCTCCTGGAGGAGTCAGCAGTGGCTCCACGGATAGTTCTACTGAAAGCCGAGAAGAAAAAGAGTTTAAAGAGATGCATTTTCAGCTACTTTTTTGCTCAGAGCTCTACTCATTTAGAGCTAATTAAAACTCAGATTCTTAACCAAAATATTGAAGCCTCAGGTAATTTCTCCATAATCACCAACCTCTTAATGATCATTTTGCGGCAGACTATAGTGTAATGCATCAGCAAAATTTCTGAGACTCTTGGAAAACAAGCTAAGAATTTGGTGAGGGTTTTTCTCAGATCACTAGTACACATGCAGTGTAAAAGAACAGTGGAGATGAAATAAGGATTAGGCTTTGGCAGCTTTTCCACTGAGAAGAGTCTTATCATGTTGGCAGTAAAAAAAAAAAAAAAGAAAAAGAAAAGAAAAAAAAAAGAAATTTGTACATCTGACAAACAAATAGGTGTACTCACCTTTGGCATAATGACAAAAGACCAAATAAAATGATTTGATTCTAGAGCTGTACTGTAGCCTGGCTGAATTATGCTGTTGATATATATAGGTATATGTATATGTATATATATCTATGTGTATATGTATATGTGTGTGTGTGTGTGTGTGTGTACAATTTTTTTAACGAACCTAAATGTTTTGAGTTAGTCTTGACTCTAGGAAACAAACATGACACTGAACTGAACCATGACAAAAGCTAAAACTGAGTCATCCATTTTCACCACAAGCCTTTGAGTTCTAACTTAATTCAATTTTAGCAAAATATCATGTATACTTAGCATCCACAAGTTTTGGTACAGCTTGCATACTTTGTATGGCTAGGTGAGAGAACACTTAGCACTTAGCTTTACCCACCATCTCACTGAGTCGTCAACAAACTCCATAATTTTTACGTCACCTGCCAGAAATGAATCTTCATCACAAACTTTTGCACTAATGCTTGGTTGTCTCATCAGAAGAGGGTCAAGCCCATTACATTACAATTATAAGTTCATTCTTTTCAACATAATTCCACTATTTTCACCCCCAGAATACATGCAGCTCAGTTTAAATACTAACTCAAAACTAAGTGATGGTCACTGGAGTGTTTACAGACAAAGTTAAGTGTAAGAGTTCTGCAAAACCAAAACTGCATCTGGACAGAGAAAAAGAGGCAGAAGACACAGGATCTTTGAAAACTGACTGACTTGATTATACAACACATGCAGTTAGTTTGATTAGGGGAGACTGAGGGGCTGGCCTTCTCCTTTTTTTCAATATGGAAAGGGTTGTCAGATGAAAGTACTTGGTCTCTGTGGGTTATATGACCAGGTACTGTATGTGAGCATAGAAGGGGTTGAGATAGAAGGACGTTTATCATACATTTCCTTCATACACGCTAAACTAAACAACTGACTAGGTTTGTGCTCTAGAGTTTGGCTTCACTTATGGTATGGTAACACACAATTGCTGCCTATTGTCCAAAGAATATTGGTGTCCCCAGGGAAAACATAGTCACCATATTCTCCGATTTCTCTCTTGCAAAACATTTTCCGCATGTCAATATTTTTTAGCTGTATTTTATTTTGTTTTTTCACCTGAGCCGCATCTTTAAAGTTTGACTTCCTGTCCTCCAACAGTTGGTCTTGATCGTTATTCCTCTCGTCATCAGAATGTCAGCAGTAGCTTTGTGTAGTGTCTGGAACCTCACCTGTTCTTACATTAAGGAGACAGGACAGAGTGCTGAGCTGTCAAAACCACACTCTACTCCCATTTCCAGTCATCATTCACATTCTATGTCTGTCTATATCTATACCCATAGCCTCCACTGTTACGTAGAAGATTTTTGTACAACTACCCCTTTAACGGGAGGTGAATTCATTTGGAATTGTACAGAATCGGTTTAGGTGACATTGTGAGTAAAGTAAGTCTGTTGTGAAGGACATAAAAACATATGATTGTATTCTAAGGCTTAGAAAATTAGAGAACTTTGGTAGAAGTGCATTAGAAATTACATCCACATCATAGAATTACTGCTTAGATAACCTGGCAAAATTCTGGGTAGGAAGTGCAGATGGAGTTAAAGACACATTTAAGTAGTTAAAACAGGAAGAGCAAAAGACAGTATGTTCGAACCCAAGTTGATTTGATGAATGCCGCCCTTTGTTTGAAAGTAAAATTTAAAACCCTGATTTAAAAAAAAAACTGTTTTATATGCTTCACTAATATAAATTGTAGAATTATGATGCTACTTTGTCCAGTCACACACATTACATTCCTTGTACAGCACACATTCTGTAGCAAGATATGGAACAATGATTTGTTATGCAATATAAAGATATGTGTGTTATATTCTAGAAGGCGCAACGAATATAACTATCACATTTGTAATTCTTGCCACCTTTCCTGTCACCTTTTAACGGGACTGTGGTCTGCTCCCTATTCACTTCTGCACTGCCGGGCATGGAAATTGGATTATGCTACACATTCTGTTGAGGAAAATGGGCAAAAACATTTCATTTATTTATTTATTTTGGCTGGGGAAAGTTTCAAATGACTTCATCCTTTCTCCTCACTCATTCACTCCAAGTTCATCATTATGTCAAATACTGAAATGATAAACTGTTTCATAAAATATTTTCAGAGGGTAAAATTAAACAAACAAACAAACAAACCAAGATGTGATTTAGGGGGGAAATTTCACGGTCACCGTCACAGGGAACCAAAGCGCAAGACTTTCGTGATCTGCCAAGTCCATCCAAGCTCTGATACATACTTATCTGCTCCAGTTCTAACAAATGATTGAAATATAATAAATAATGATTAACTGAATCAAAAATGTAAAACAGAATTGAGAGAGATGGTGGTTAAATTATTTGTTGGGGTACATAAAATGTGTGATAGTTGCTGCTAAAAGTTTTAAAAGGGAGGGACTTTTTTATGATGAAACTTGCTGTGTTACTAAGCTTGCATAAAAGATGAGGGAGACAAAGACACTTTTTACTCTGATCTTTGCAAAAGTTATTAACTTGGCCAGATCAATCATCTATGCCTAATTACAAATAACTTGCAAAAAGCTTCTCATCTTCACCCTGTTTTGACCCATGGGATATCATGGATTCGTCTCTTTGGGATGTAGATACATGTTTATATCAGAGAGATGTAGGTTATTCTTTTTTTCACATTTTTAGCATCATGCGGCTGTTGTCCATTAAAAACTGAGATTATGTCTTAGATTATGTATCAAAAGACTCAACCTCAAACTGTGACGGAAAGTCACATTTTGGCTCTGTGTAAGTCTTCCATTTTATTCAAAACACCGTGTTAGACTATGAGTCTTTTCCATTAAGATGTGAATATTCTTGACACATCTCTCTGTCTCTCAAAAGATCTCAGATCTCTCTGCCTGACAAAGAGGCGTCCAATCTAATCGTGCAAAGTGCCTTTTCTTTAGTCTCTGGGAAACATCTTGCATTATTTCTCATGTATCTTCAATGTAGCAGAACAAACCCAAACAGTTCTGAAGAACATGGTCGCATATTTAAGATGTTTTTATCTAAAGCTGGCTGGCTTGGCCTCTTTAATCATTTCCAAAGACAATTTAAAAATGCTTCTATTCTCCTTAAAACTATTAGGCTTTATCTTCTGTGTTGCATGAAGGTGAAAGATCAATGTAAATTTGGTAGAATTTCCCCTTTGCTAAAATTTGACCTTAACAGAGAAACTCACAGTTTCTGACATATGGTCCCAAAGAAACATTTAGTTTTGTAAGGCAGTAAGTCACATGGCAATGTTATGGCATGAAAGAGATGAATGGAGAGAGAGAGAGGGAGACACTTTTGTCCCAAGACGGGGGGGGGGGGGGGGGGGGGGGGTCAGAAGTCCACGGCAGGATGATTAGCTGTGCTCTTTCACACACTCATTCAGTCCTAGAAGAAATAGATTTTAAACAACCATGCGTGTGTTTTGTCTTTATTTCACCTCCCTCCAAAGGGTTGTTCTCATTAGTCATACCAGAGAGACAAGGCTTTAGTGTGCTCCATTAGTTCCTGCATCTTATCCTGAAGTAAACTTCTTTTTGTGTTTTATCATTCAGTTTGATATGTGGCCCTTCACTGGGGTCATGATCTGCAGCTCTACAGTTTGAGTGGAATGAAGGAGAAGAATTGTTATTCGGAGAAACTGTCCTCAGCTACACCTCTCTTGCAGGCATTGTAAATGTAAAATGTAAATCTCTGTGATTGCACACACACACCGTGAACAGTGAATTTGTCCTCTGCATTTAACCCATACAACACACTGGTAGTGAACACACACACCAGACGCAGGAGCAGTGGGCAGCATTCCTTATGCCCGGGGGGCACTGGGGTTAAGTGCCTTGCCCAAAGGCACACAGCCATGGATGTCAGTCCTGGAAATCGAATCGGCAACCCTTCAGTTACGAGCCCGGTTCTCTAACCTCTAGAGAACCAGGCTGCCCATGTTTCACGTGTTTAGTCCACCTTTCTCTGATCACTTAATGTCACCTAGCGTACAAACCATCTTTTTTTCCTCTATCAGTTAATGTAACCTCATGCACAGACCACCTTTCTCTAAGCACTTAATGAACCTGTTTGGATTTTCCTGTAAATTGTCTCTCACTGAATGTTACTTACTTTTGATCAATAAATGTATTCGTCATTTTCGTTATTTGATATCTCTAATTTAACCCCAAACCAATTACAGACTTCATTCTATATAAGAATACTCCATTAACCTCTGAAAACTAAGTGGAGTTTCTATCAGTGCTAGTTCTGTATAAAAGAAAATTTTCTTTAGTTACATGACACATTTCATCTAGATAGAACAGGAAATCTTCTTGGAAACATATGACTCACCAGAGTGCTCTCTCTCTTTCTCTCTCTCCCTCTCTCTCTCTCTCTCTATGTTGCTTCACGCTTTGACAGATAGCAAAATCCTTCACTCTAGACGAATGATACAAAGCAGTATGGCGAATAGGAAATCTCTGGGTCTCAACGGCTTCCTGGCAGAATTATCTTGCCCTTGTGCAAAAGAAAGAATACAGGAAACAAGGAATTAAAAGAGATGGGAATTATGCATCAAACTTCACCCTCTGAGGAACATCACAGCAATGTTTTATAACACCAGCTTTACCAAAGAATTACAGATAAAACAGAATTTCCGTTTTTCAGAAGTCACTAAATTCAATTCATTTTTGCCAACATTTCCTGTTGATATTCCCAAAATCTGCCTGACTGAGACAGCTTTCTGTGTGGATGAACCATACAAGCATTACTAAGTATGAAAGCTGAGATGCCTCTTAACAAGATTTTAAGTATACTTTTGGCATCTTTTCACTTTTTTTTTTTTTTTTTTAGGATGATCAATGAAATTGATTATGAAGCTACATTCAAAAGTCTACACCAGCTTTTGAACACAATGCTGGTTACATTCCTGGTAATTAAATTTAAAAAAAAGCAAAAGAAAAGAAAGAAAAAAACATAAAGAGCCTGCTTTTGCAGTAGTGACCTGCCCCTCTTGTTTAACACAAATGCACAAATATAGAAAAAAAAAACCCTTTTTTAACACTCAACAATTAATGATGTTATCCAACCAGATCAGAATAGCTTTCCAGTAGGTCAACATGCTTCTGACAACACCAAATGATTTTTTAATGTAATTAATGATTTATGAATTTATGATTTCAAAAATGATCTGCTCCCCCAGTTGTTCTCACCTCTCAGGCTGTAGAGAAGGCATTTGATAGTTATCTATTCCTCAACCTGTTTCACTGTCCTACATGGATTTTGGAAAAACATTCTACATAATATATACAGCAGCATGGTAGCGCAGTGAGTAGCGCTGTTGCCTCACGGCAAGAAGGTCCTGGGTTCAATTGCCGTGTGGCCAGGGTCCTTTCTGTGTGGTGAGTTTGCATGTTCTCCCCATGTCCATGTGGGTGTCCTCTGGGAGCTCCAGTTTCCTTCCACAGTCCAAAGAAGTGTGAATCAGGTGACTTCAAGGCATTAAATTGCCCCTAGTTGTGAATAGGTGCTTTCTGACCAAACAGTTCTAGGGACTCATTGAGAGGAACTACCCACTGGGGAGCTCCCCTGAGAACTACATACCTTCAAAGGCTTTTTTCCTGTTTGCGTTTGCACCGCCAGTAGGAACGCTGAAGTAACGTAAGCCGGCCAATGGTTGGTATAGCGATGTCACGACTAACGTTTTACACAGATTTTTAAAGATGGCGGTTGCAATCAATGTACACATACGTCTGTACCAATCACTGTACACTTCTGTCGCTCATGCTTCCTCTTGTACTGGGAGAGTACCTACCCTGAAGTAGGAGACACTTCAGGGTACACTTCAGTAGGATACACAAAAAAGGGGGTACTTCCTCCAACAGTTCTAAGGACTATGAAAAAGTTCCTCTGGTCCAAAAGCGCCTGATGTGTTTGTCTGTGTGTCTGCCCTGCAATGGACTGGCAACCTGTCCAGAGTGTTTCCCCATCTTTCCCCCAGTGACCGCTGGGATAGGCTCCAGCACCCCCTGTGACCATAAATAGAATAAGTGGCTTAGAAAATGAATGAATGAATGAGTGAATGAATAATATATCCAAAGCACTAGTTACCACCAACACAAGAATGCCTCCAAAACCAGGTGTACTTCACTGGGGCTCTGGACAAGGTTATCCTTTTTTTCCACTGCTCTCCATTCTTTATAAAACCCAACCACTCCACTGGAATACCACAGGACTGATATCTTGGCCTCCTCATCTCTCCTATCATGGAAGAACCACCAGCACTTAATATGGATCTATAGGTCAGGTCAGTAATGCAACAGTTACATTGCTGGAATAGACTTTTTCTGTGTCTTCTGAGAGTCATAATACTTCAAATGGAATGAACATAGTCTCTAAAATTAATTATTTATTCTTTTTGCATTCAATACTGGCTTAAATATACTGGTTCTCCAAGCTGGACAAACTTCTTGCAAAATTCTACTTCAAAAACAAAACACCCTATATCAAATTCACCACCCTTCAGAGAGCCAAAAAAGGAGGGTACACATCTGTCTCCAATTTTCTTCTCTACTGCATCTCATGTAAACTTCAATATTTACTGGAATAGCTGAGCCAAGAACTGATTTCTCTATGCCTTTTCAAACTCTTCCTTTTCATCAGTAAGTTCATTAAAACATTTCTGCCTCAATAACCCCTTCTGTTTAAAATAAAAGAAGTTTATATTAAAATCATCTCTTACCAGAGTAGGCCTACATAACATCTCCCTTCCTTGAATCACCAAATTTGGTATAGTGCACACGTATGCCTTCACTAATCTTGCTTTCTCCAAACATGGTTATAATCTACTACTTCTCTCCCTTGCAATGGTCAAGAAAGCATTCTTCTAAACTTAGAAAACTTGTTGAATTTCCCACTGGCATTCTGTTATGGTAGATCATTTAAAATAGGAAAATCCTATATGTGACCGTGAAGCTAAAGAAAAAGAGTTATAAAATAATACGGAATCCGACCTTGACG
The DNA here is from genome assembly GCF_902362185.1 of Chanos chanos. Lineage (NCBI taxonomy): Eukaryota > Metazoa > Chordata > Actinopteri > Gonorynchiformes > Chanidae > Chanos > Chanos chanos. The sequence goes on from NC_044502.1 coordinate 30,053,782, forward strand.
TTACAGATCATTGCCATTCCATATTGCCATATCATGATGTCCCTTTCAGACCATTTACTCCTGATGGGTCTATAAGCTTTCTTTCCTGTTTCAATGGCTGTATGTCTGCAATTCTGTAGCAACTTCTCTGCTCTCTCCTGTATACTCATATAAATATAGAGAGAGATATATACAGAGTGAAAGAGTTGTGACATCGATAATGATAAGGAAATTAATATCTTTAATAATTAATGCCTGCACTAAGCCTTACCATTTACTTTGGTTGTGTCATGTTTTGTCTTTATTTCTAACACACTGTCATTTTGATTAATACAAAGATTATCAATGTTAACATGAATAATTTCACTGTATCTTATGTCACATTCCTTCCCCACCACTTCACTCACTCTGTCTGTTGTCCATTCTTTGTTAGTGTGACATTAGTCTTTATATTGTCATGTGTCAGTCTTTCATTGTGCCTTAAAATTGACTGTCACTCTTCCCCTGAATCAGGTCTTTGGAGAGGTGTCAGCTAAACCCAGCACTGGCAGAGGCCTAGAGTCCCTGCACTGAATTGGGGTTATATGGTCAATACTCTTTTATTCATTCACTCTCTCATTCATTGACTATATGCACTGAATATATGTACTGTTCTTCAGCCAATATATTTGTTGTCTGTGTAAAAAAGGCTTACATACTAAGCTAAGTTTACTATGGCCTTTAAAAGGTTATGTTTAATTACCTAACTGTATTTCTATAGCTGGTGCAATGTATGCCACTCAGCGCCATGTCCTATTGATCAGACATAAACTATGCATAAGACCAAATTTGCTCAAGAGCTACTGTTGTTGTGCAAGCAAATAGAATCACAGGAGCTCATTGACCAGCCTGAGACTGAGAACTTATATGTGTCATGGGCTTTTCCATGAGTCCTAAAATTAGATACAATTCTAGGTTTTCCTGAGGGACTGTCAGCTGGGTGATCTCCTCAAAATAAGAGACAAATATTTCAGTAAAGAAGGTTAGGTGTCATCCTAATAGATTTGTTAATGTAATGTAGACTTGACCATCACTCCAAAATTAATTTTAGGATTAAGCTAAGTTCACTATGCAGACAATTCCAAATGTTTCCTTAAAAAAAAAAATATGATCCCTATTTTATCTCAGTTGAACTGTTCTCCGTCTCTAAATGGCCAACATGAGCCACGACGAAAGATGCCTTGTCTGTGTTATAATATAGCTGTGTTATCTGTGGAAGACATGAAAATTGTGTTTGTTTCTGTCATTATGACACCTAGGTCCAGAGAGAAAAAAATGAGCTATAGTCACTGTTGTACCTCAACTAAAAATGTAAATAATAATAATAATAATTTTAAATGGTGAACAAATTGTACTTTCCCAATTCTCATCCAGACCACATGATTTTGAATTGGGTTTTGTACCACATGTGTTGCAACTGAAAAGATGCAACTCCTTGTGGATTTCTGCTATTCACAATGGATTTCATTCATACTACTTAAATTGGTCACTTTTAAGTGCAGTGTGAAGCCCCTCTGTTGTCCTCTTCATTCCAGTGACCCAGTGGGGCTATTTCATCTCTCTCTACACAAGATTGATGTTTCAGCCCTGCAATTTGGAAGATTTGTAGTTTGCCTCCTTAACGAGAACTTGAAGCTCTTGTGTATTGAGTTCCAATTTCCTTCTAATGTGGGTCTCTTCACTTGAACTTTCCACAATCAGGCTCAACTTACCACTCACAAACATGTCATCTAAAAAGGGTCTCATTTGCTGAAACATTTGGATAATAGAAGTTAATTCTAAGGAGGACAACATCTCATCCCACAAGCAGTTCAGAGAGAGCTATTAAACTTTGTATTCATTGTCTCTGATTTATTGAATTGTTATTAAAAAAAAAAGCTCCTTCATAATACGGACTCAAATAAGGTCACGCACAGCAGAGGTGCTCAGGAAATCACTTTGTTCCGAAAAGGAAAGTGCAGTACCTGCAAACCCACCTTTCTGTTCAGTGAAAGTGCAGGTTGGATTACTTGCAGACATCAAAAGCCCAGTTTTGTTCATTCTGCAGATGTCCTGCATACTCTTTTCTTGTTAAATCCCTTATGAGATTTTTGTCTGATTTTTCTTTTTTTCTGTATTTTTAGTTGTTTTTTGTTTATACTTTGAGAGAATAGATACGTTCACCTCAAGGCTTGCTCTGTCTATCTAATTCACAACAATATACTTCAGTTGTATCGCAGCCTCTGTCTTTCTCCACCTCTGTTCATGGGAGATACATAGTGGAGTTATGCAGGAATTTGGATATACACTGATGTGGTTAATGCACAGTTCTAAATTTACATTACAAGGAAATAGTGCCAGCGCGGGACAATCTGAATATGTTTGCAATGTTTTGGTGATGAGAGTTACCTGTTGTTCACTCACTGTCTCAGTGTTGGCTAGATTGCCTGTTAATTTCATCAGTCAAGAAAGCTACATGAGATGCAGCTTTATCCATATCCAGTTTTCTTAATGCATCTCAACAGCCCAACTAGCAGTACTCTGACACATTAACTTTTGAGCCAATGAACTCTCCAGCAACCACAATCTCATGTATAATTCACTTTATGCATAATTCACTCCCTGTGAACAAACATGTTATAGAGTACAGAGGTATATTACTTCAAAGCAAAACCTCTCTTTGGACCTCATTCTATGTATAATAGGCATGTGGGTGTTTTAGAGCAAGAGCTGGAACCTAGCAAGGAGCCTGTCATGTGCAAATTGTACTTTTAAAGCATTGTTATTTACTTTAAGGAAACTTTTCTTCTGATGCAAGGCCTAAGATGAATAACATAAGTTATTTACTTGAACTTAAAAAATTTTAAACCTTTAGGTTAAAACACAGCTAACAAGTACCTATTTTTCCAAGTTCTGTGCCAATTCTGCCTTTGAGAAGCTATGTGAGATGTTCACAGTTTGTTTCGCTGAGAAAGCACTTCGCAATTTCCCCCCTTTGTCATGCTTAGTCTGACTCTCAAACTGCTGAGATAAAAAATATTGATGACTTATTCATTTTAAAGAGCAATTTCCTCCGTTGTTACCAGAGCAACCATGATGATTTGAAGAAATGTTGGTAATTCATCATAACTAAAGTGTCTGTTGACTTTCAGAAACTTTCTATGTGCTGGCTAGAACAAGATAAGAGAAACACGTTGCTTTCACGTCTCATAATGAGCATCTAAACTGAGGATATCCAAATCAGCTTAACATAGGGCTCATCAAAAGTTCAGCCAGAGATTTGACCAGCTAAACTGCAACTTTAAATGGAATCGGTTATAATGAAAGTTCAAGAAATGTCCATACAATTCCTCAAAACCCTCACAATTAAAAATTCTCTGTTAGAGGCCTGCAATCTCAATATCCACCACTATTTGCTTCTGCAAACCCTTTGCCATTCTCATTTTTGAATGATGAGAGGGTTAAGGACTTTGCACCTCAAGCTCTCCCACATTAAAGACAGTCACCAAGCACATCTCCACATCCCAATTTTTCAATATCTTCCACTTAAAAAAATGGACAACTGAATACTAATAAAACTACAAAGATTAAATTAAGAATTTATAAGATCACCATTACAATAATTGGACAAAGGCTTGGATGAAAGTCTTGAGCTTTCAATTACATCCTTGATGACTGCACCTAAAACCACTGTGGTTTTGTATATAATTACAAGAAGGCTGGATAATACCAGCGACTAATAAAATAAATACAAACAATTTCCCAACGGTTGCAAAGGTATAAATCAGTATCGTTGGAGAGGAAAATTATCTTTATGTATTCTGCTCCTCTTAAAACACTTTGTGGATCTTTTCATAAAATACCATGTTCCCCTACAATTACTATCAGTAGCATAGTCTCTCAATAACTTGTCTCTTCATTAATATTCTGACTCATTCAAAATAATAATTTATTAGAATTGCAAATATTTCAAATTCAATTATCCACTGTAATCAACATTGTAGTTATGCTGGCATAACAAAAACACAACCACAAAAGTAGCCTTCTCTCCACATTTCAGAAGGCAATTCAGGCAAGGCCGACTCATCACGCTCTGCTTGATTTAAACAAACAAACCCCTTCAGTGCCAGAAATAGTTTCCCAATTTAGTTTTTCAGCAAAAAAAAAAAGGCTGACGCGTCCGTAAAGACAAAACATCTGATTAACACCATCATTCAAACAGGACAACTGTCATTGCTCAGCTTTAGCTATTTCCATTTCCTGATTGCTCTAAAGCATGTGTCACATCACAGACACAAAATACGTTTAATCACACATCAATGTTTTCATTCCTCTACCCCTTACTCTCCCTTTAATGCCTTTGTTGTCACTCTATATAAGCAGCCCCACATAATGGACTTCTATATTATTTATATGACATGTAAAATACAGGCTGATCCAGCTCATTAAAGCATTTATGAAGCTTTCTGTAAGGTACTCAGGCATCCAGACTTGTAATACAAGAATGCATTGTTCACAATCACAAGTTTTCAACATGACCCATCACGGCTTCTTGTTATGTACCATTAATGTGTGATTTGTAAATGTCTCAGGAATGCTTTGAACATCATGTAAAATGTGATTTTGCCATCAATCTCAGCTTTTCTACTGTTAAAAAGTGGAGGACTTAAATGTCACTGAAAACTACTCTCACACACTGATAATGGGGCTTTTGAGGTGATCAAAGACCACAAGTTTGAATATGATTCTTAGATTTTTTTTAAGAAAGTGAATAATTTAATCAAGTGAAATAAACTAGCGTGATTTCCTAAGGACAAAAGAGGGATTCACAGTAGTTGAAAAAGAAAAAAAAATCAGTCCATGCTGACTGGCTTAATAAAGGTAAGTTATGAATATATATGTATTTTTTGAGGGGCTGTAACTTCTCTGAAAGCTGTTTGCTATCAAGTTACTTCAAGTGAAAAAAAAGAGAGACAGAATACTTTGATTCTGAAAACAAAGTGCATCATTGCTGTTTGACTTTTCAACGCGCTTTTTGAATCGAGTGCAAATCAAGTATTGATTAGTGATTCTACATGTACACAGACCTTTCAAATGGCGAAATCAGGAAACACTTTAGAGAAGAAGAGGAGCTTGACGGTGGGTGACTGCCAGGGGTAATTACTCTACCCTACAGCGTCTCACAGACTTTCAGGAGATGGAAAATGGGAAAGTTAAGGCGGGAAAGTGCTTCAAGCACTCGGCTTCTCCTTTATAGTTAGGCAGAAAATAATCAGAACCTGTCAGACTTAGCACTGGAACACATGCTAGAGCTATAAGAAAAAAAAAAGAGAGGGCCCGAACAATACTCCCAAACAAAACCGAAAACAAGAGATTCAACTATTCTGTTTTGTTGAATATACTTGCTATAAAAGATTTATACACAGATCCAGTCCTCTCCCCTCCATCACCAATATTTACCCCCCCCTCCCCCCCACACACACACACACACCACCCCACCACCATCCCACACACACACAAAAGAGATACAGATATTACCCACTACAAAGAATTTTCTGCATATACTGTTAGCCATGAACATTTTCTTGACCAGGAGGACTTTCTGAACCTTACTGGAGCTGATATGTATGTATTTCACCTCCTGAAGGAACGTGAAAGGAAAAAAAAACATAATCGAAGAATTGCTGGTGAAAGCAGTTCTGCTCTGGTAAAATGCACACCTGCAGAACGCCATTCCTCAAAAACCCACAGAGAACCAACTCAGCAAGCTCACCTAAGGGCAGTATGGCCAACACCATGCCCCTTACACAAAGAAAGCTATAAGTCAAAATTGCTTGCCTCATGGTTTACCCTATATTTCATGAATACAAGAGCAGTTTACTGAGAAGAAACCCACTGCATTACACAACTGATACTATGTCCTCTCAGTAGTTCTACTTTGTTGGTTGGGTTTTATTTGATAAAATAAGTCACATGTAAGGATTAGATGCACAGAGTATTTTAAAAATGCCACAAGAGGCACATAAGCTGCATGCAGCGTTGATGTTCAGATCTTTTTCCTGTCATACATGATGAGTATCAAACTACTTCTTAAAGCTATACAGTGTCCAAACCAGCACCTTCAGACCTACTGTGGAGTTAGAGTTAGTTTAGACTGGTTTTTGAAGCCAAAGCTACTCTCTTTCACTCGGATTGTCAACCAGCTGGTACAAACTCAAAAAAAGACCGAGCACAACAGGAAACGGAACATCTGCTGTCAGAATGACGCATCTTCTTCATCAGCCCACAGAAAATTTGTTGAGAATCTACACGGCTAAAGGCGCTGGATACGGTACTGGTCCCACAAAAGAAAACAGAGCAGAGCCAACAATCTGAGCCATACAGCTATATTTAACATAGAGTGTGCACAAACAAGCAGAAGGATGTTCTGGTGGCATTCCCAAGCATTATTTAGAGACCTGACAACATTTCTTACAGATGGTAAGGACTCTCCGTGTTCATCTGCCATGAGATGAAGCAAGGCCAAGCAACACTTCCTACCCATGTCCGAGTGAGTAATATGGATTTGCGCTAGCCATCCTTTTATGGCATATTTGACCATAATTGGCAGCTACTTTCAACCCACAACACTGAATTAAATCATTTACTGCTCAATCTCAGCCCATGTAGAGCATTGCTCTGAACTCAACATTCTCTAAAAGATACAATGCACTGTATAGCTCATCATAATGGATCGTTTTTATTTATTTGGGGTCTTTTTGTTGTTGTTGTTGTTGTTATATCTGTGAAAATGTTTATATATGTGTCAACTAATCTGTTTTGTTGTTGCTGTCTTTTTTCATTAGGGATGCTAAAATATCTGGCTATAGAGAGTAAGGATTGCAAGTTGGGAACTATGGCTGGGGGGGTCTGTAAAATGGCAATGAAGCTGGACTCCTGGTGACCCAGCCATAGCAACCGCCAGCCAGACCACTCATATAATTCAGACAACTTATCTGGAGGCCACTGTGAGAGGGGATACACACAGCAACTTAATGAAAAACCAGACATACCGCACCAGTGTTGAATCTGTTTCATACAGCTTTTGCATCATTATACTTCCTCAACACGTCTGTTTGTGCAACACAATATTTGGAAGAACTGCACTGTCTTTTGTACAAAAGCCCTTTAAATCCTCAATAACACAGAAATCAATATCTTGAAAAAATGGTATGCCACTACAACATGTTGAGGAAAAAAATATCTGAATGTGAGATAATTAAAAGGTTTTGCATAATGTTTTACATCACCTTACATTTGTTGTTGGATATTACAGCACTGAATTCTGAAGACCCTGCCTTGGGAAATGTTAGATATAAGGCATTTGACATTTAGTCTGTGCTGTGTGGTGTTGTGTGAGCAAAAGAACAGGGCACCCATTGCCTCAGACATGTATTTCACAAAAAAGAGCTCCTGGAAATGCTAGAATACTACAACATACTAGAGGCACTAAAACATTATTTATATCTCTTCCTGCCAAATCTTGGCAACAATTTAACTGTATTTCAGTGTTCAAATCTTCATTGTCAATTTCACATTAGTTGATGTGAGGGAGTAGACTGGTGATTTGGTATGAACTTACTGACATATTTGGCTTGGAGTCTGATTGGGGCTGGAATTCAGCTCACACCTCCCCCTGGACGTAACATAGGGAGAGTGGGAGTTGTAGGAGAAGACAGAAAAACTAAGGAGGGATGCGGGTAGAAGAAATGATTGGCATAAAAGATGAGCAGCAGAGTTAGGGTTAGGGTTGCTCCAGTTGACTCTATGACAATTCTTCTTCCTAAATTCCATCTAAACATCCAGTTATCCAGCTAATTAGCTATTCGGCTAAGGTAATTTCTCTCATCATATGCCAAACAAATCTGACATCCCTTACTGAAAATGGAAACGACACATTATATTACTATTGGTTACTTGTTCCTAAGGAATTTCTAGGAATAATTATATGTTCTTGGTATATCAAGTACTGTTACTTTGACTTTTACTTTGTTCATATGTGTGTTTGGAAACAAAACAACAGCATTTATCAAAGTTGTTAAATCATTTTGGGAGGAGGGAAGCAGTGAATTTTTGAAGGCAAAAGAATTGAAAACCCCCACAGAGAGCGGAGAAAAACTGAGATTTTTTTAATTTAAAACGCAGTGTTAGAGTTAATTAGACAAAGCTGTTAAATCATTTTGGGAGAAGGACAGAAGTGAATTTTTGGAGGCAAAAGAGTTGAAAACCACCAAACAGAGAGCAGAGAAAGTGTGATTTTTGTTTTAAAATGCAGTGTTAGCCTTAATTCCATGTTGTGAATGGCTGAGTATCTGGGGTTTGTATGAGGACATTCCCTTTGCAGATAGACATAAATTACTTATTTTATAATTACACATTCATATCATCTCTGTTCATGTATTTTATTCTGTGAAAATGTTTTTCTTCTCTCCCCTTTCTTCTTCTAATGGAAGTGCAAAAAAAAGTTTTCATGTTTAAGCAAATGTGGGAGAGGGTTATTTTTCTACATGTTTTTATTGATTTCAAGAGGATGGAACCTTGTGATTAAAATCGATCTAATCTAGAATTTTCTACTGAGTTCTACTTAACTTACAAATAGCATGCAGCTAAAATACTGTGAACACCGCCTGAAGTTTCAATTTTTCTGTTTTAATTTGGACTATTTGTATGTAGCACAGAATCCAATTTTAAAGTCTTGTGATGCCCACGTCTCAGATTAGAACTGTTGAATGTTTAATGTGGTTCAAGAGATGTTTTCATCACTCTTAATTCAACAGGTTAATCTCATCATAACCTTGCTCTGACAATAGTGTTTGGAAATCATAGTCTGGGGAATCTGTAGTCAGCCTTCATCTGGTCAAGTAAAAATTGAACTGCTTTGTATGTGGCTCTTGTGATGAGCTAGTCTACTTGATGTGACTGTCTAGACGGATGAAACATCATTCTTTCAGTGTTCATTTGAGCAGTGCATTCATTGTGTGGGCCATTTCAGGACAAGACTCAGTTTATATTGATTAACAAGAATCCTAAAAATCAGGCTTGTACAGCAGTTTGATATTGCCTGTTGGGTGAACAAAGAATTACTTGTTTGAAGTGGCTTTTGAAAATGGGGCGATATGAGGTCAAACTAAAATGTTAGTCATCAACAGATGAAGAATACAAATCGGGACAAAGAGATAAAGATGGAGAAAAAGCAGACCGAAAGCACAGAGAAGTAATTTAGAAGGGCAGTTACACACTTAATGAGATATTTCTTCCTTTTTGAACAATATATTCTGAACAATACATTAGTGTACCTGATTCCACCATACAAAAAGGGCACAAATGTATCCATTTTTGCCTTTTGTGAACTCTGGTTTGGCTTTTAAAATCCAAGTAGAAAAAGTTTTAAGCTCTTATGTGTAGTGAAAAATCACACACACACACTCTGTTCTTTGAAAAGAAAGAAAGAAAGAAAGAAAGAAAGAAAGAAAGAAAGAAAGAAAGAAAGCACAGTTCACTCAGCACTTCATTTGGGTTTCTGTGGAGACTTAATATTCTCAGACTTTCTGAAATGAAAAATTAATTTCATTTTTTATCTGTATTTCTCACTAATCTTCACCTCATATTCTTAATACTCTCCGCTATATTTGTCAAAACAAGTTCATCCTGAACTCATGGTGCACTCACTGAAATCAGGTTGCCCATGGGGAGAAAAGGGACAGTCCCAAATCATGACAGCGACTCCACTAGACATGACAATGTGGATGAGCCTCGCATTTATGGGTGTAAATCTATCCTTCAGTGCAGGGACTTCATTTAACCAAGAAAAACATTACATCAAATAAAGTTAACTCTAACACGTGTAGGAATAAATACTTTTTGAATATTTTATCATTGAACTACAATAATATGGTCCTTTGAGGATCCTCTACACTTTCCATGTCCCAATGCTCACTGGAGCTGTTAAAGGATTCGTAGACTTTCACTAATGTGAAAAGGCATTGCTACTTTTATTGTGCTTTTGTTTAGGAAGCAACATAATCATGAAACTTAAAGGTCATGCTTTTGCTTTTAGATGACAAATGTAACAGAATCCACTGGAATAGTTAATGATTCCTGTCAGATCACAGCTACACTCAGCAGCTCATGCCAATACCTTCCATAAGATATCCTAATATTAATGACGTAAACAAAACATGTCAGATTTGTATTTAGCTTCACTACTTTTCTCAGAAGGTACTTCACTTTTAGTTGTTGGCATCTTTCAGCTGCAGATGTCAGACAATTGCTGATTTATCCAAGCACTCAGCTAGATCAACTAAGTTTGCAACATTTGCTCACACATTCACTGGTCTGTGTAATTCACTTCCAGTTGTCAAGTTTAGAGGTCTACCTAGCTAAATGATGGTGATTGTTGGTTCTTGTTTGCTATCACTCAATACCAAGCTTAAGTTGTTTTGCATAATGATAGGTTTTTCTGGATGACAGTATAACTCCCAACTAACTGATCAGGGTAACAATGTTTTTGATGACATCAGGATTGTGCTAACAAATGTGATGTTCTCTTTTCTTTAACAGTTTTTTTAGGCTGGGTAGTTTTTGGATGTAGTTTATTTTAAGTTACACTTAAACTTTGTATTAACACTATTTGGACTTCTTTTCAGATATCCAATCCATTAAGTGGTGTTGTCACAGTAGAGAACAAGGATAGGGTGTGGCTATTGATAACACAGAAGAGAGCATTATAAACCTTTGTAGTTTATGCTACACACAGCAGCCTATATAAGCCCACAAGTTCAATTAGTCTGTGGTACACTCCAAGGACAGACACATGGAATTAATGGTGAAGTGAATTAATGGTGAAAGCTAATTAGTGGTCGTTACTAATAAGGTTAGTTATTAGCAAGAGCTTAACTGAGCTGGTGTTTAGAGGTTTTAGGTCAGTGTTTCCCAGGTGTACTCTAGGAGAATGCGCCACAGAAAATAATACAACTCTTGAAGCTGCAAAACACTTGAATCATGTACATTAGAAAAGAGCATGTACTAAAATATTCATTGGACACCAGGAGTAAGACTGGGAAACACTGCCTTGGACAGATGATATAGTATGTCTAATTTTGTTATGTAAAGTACTGATCAAAGATTATGGCAATTAGACAACATGCTAAGGCTAAGGATTTCTTTCACACTATGCTGATATTGAAATGATAATAAGAGCAACAGAAAGATTTAATAAAAATAGTATTTACTGAGTATACAAAAACACCAACACAATTAAAAGTAACCAAAAAGTCTATAGTGTATACAGCGTAAAAGCTGAATGGATATTTAGGAATATGAGGAAGAAGAATAGGGGTTTGAGTGTGTGTATGCATGTATGTATGCATGTATGTTTATTTTTTCCTATAATATTAGGAACCAAAAGTGAATGGAGGGTCCTCAAAAGTATAGGAAGATGTGACCTATTCTCTACAGACAAGAACCAATGGTCAGTCCTTAAAAATTAGGTTCATACATATATATATTTAGAGAGAGAGAGAGAAAGAGTGCATATTTAAAATGTAGTGCTTGTATCAGTAAAATAGAAAGTGTAAGATGTAAGAGTGTTTTATGGTCAGGGTTAGGTTCTTATTTTCTATTTTTGGTGAAATGGAAGTCAGTAGTCCATATGCATCAGTCCAGTAAGGCAAACATGTGTGAATGTGTGTTACGTGGCACATTTCAAGAGGAGCATTTGTGAAAAATACTACAACAGTTTTCACAACAGACTGGAAGTGAGATTTTTGGAAAGCTTACTGTCCTCGCTCGCCCAAAGCTCTAATTGTCGTGTCACCATTTTCAACATTTTTCCAATTATTCCAGTGATTACAGAGAGGAAACATTTGTAGTGATGTCTTACATAATCCTTCTTTGAATGGAAGTATTGTCCTCATAAAAAAAGAAAGAAAGAAAGAAAGAAAAGGAAAGAAAAAAGTGCTCATCATTATGACTTATCATACCGAGCATTCTTCCCACGTTCAGTTGTGGCGCCCACAGATTGAATCTGAAAACTTTTCCATTTAAACAGAACGAAGGTGTATTTTATCCTACTATTAAATTCTGGAAATATTCTCACTTTATTTCATTTATTAATGTCTTTTCATAATTATCTAGGATGGCGCTAGTACCTTTGCTGATGTTGTTTTCTGGGTTGAGATGAACATGCAGCAATGTCTGATGATTTGTATTTGTTCTTAATTTTCAATAGAATCATGAGTATATATTAAAGCAGAATGTTCTCTGTGCTTATATTTATTAGAACTATCACATTATAATAATATCATATCTTATCAGGGGTGTACTAAGGGTAATCTCAGAGGATACTCTTAAATTAATTCATGCCCAAGTAAGTTTAAGAGAATACACTTCAAGTTCCTGAAACGAAAGAGTTCAGCTTTGGTCTCTGGTGTTCAGAGAGCTCTCTTCTAGTTTTCTGGTTGATTGACAATGTAATCCTTCAGGGAACACTGAACAGTCCTTGTTTCAGGAAGCAATGGTTCTTCTGTAAACCATCTTCTGGGTAAGTTTCCATCTGTTGATCAGTATAAGATCACTGACATCTGCTAACAGTCAGACGAGCTCTTCTGGGTATTTTCAGTTTGTTACAAAACTTTTGCCTATAACAATGAGTGGCAAACTTTTTCCACATATGGCACAATTTCCTCAATTAGCGACCACAATCTCTAAATAATCTCTGAATTAAAAAAAAAATAATGATGATTTTATTGAAAGGTATTTCAGAGTGGTGACATTTACAAACAGACTTCTATTTGTCATTTTCCTCATGTAGATTTTGCTGTCACAGAGAGAGATCCTTTTCCCTGTGCTGCTGCTTCAAGCTGAACCCCAATAATAAGAAAGTTGAGGGAGCCTCCAGCCGAACTTCAGTGATAAGAAAGTTGAAGGAAATAACATCAGTAGTCCCAGGTCAATATTTGGCCAGTATTAGAAGTTGCTGCATTACAGCAAAATTAATTGTTTTCTGAAATAAAAGTAGAGTTTTGATTGATAATTGGTATGTGTGATACAGCAGTCAATGCTATAACAACAATATTGAACAAAAATGTTTTCTGTCTCTAAACCAATCAGTCTTCTTTTTTTTCATTTCACTTTGGACTTGAATGCAGCAACCACTGAGGAAATTAAACTGTGTTAATGATTTCCACCAAAACTTTGTAATTATTCAGAATTTTTCCAATAGTACACAACACCAACGTGAAAGCTGTTTCACTGTCATATCAGAGAGCTTACATCCTTGTACAAATCTTTTGGACATGGAGCTAGGCTATTTTTTTTAAATGCTAATGAAAAGGTAGACATCAAATATACAGCTTTTTTATTAAAATGAAAATGGAGTGTTTGAGTGGTGAAATGTAGACCTGAGTGTGGCAGAAAGTGAAAACTTTCTCAGCTGGGGGAATAAAGACTGCCTTGCTTCAGACAGTAAGCTGACAAGAGACTGAACAGTGAAGAAGATTTAACACTAATACCACAAGCAGGAGAAATGTCGGCTTTATTTGCAATGCAGCAGACACACAGATACACACAGACAGTAATGCAAAGGTGTGCAGTGATATTAAATGTTTTAATATTAAAATATGACTTTAGGTTATCATGCCAAGGTAAAAATGAATTAAAGTGTCATTTTACAAGACAAGGGTACACTCATGAACACATCCCAACCACGCAATGCACGCACTGCAGACCAGCTACATAAATATCAAACTCTACACAAATCACATATAAAAATATTTTGAAAGAGCACACACATCGCACACGCAAGACACCACACAACAATACACCACAGGTCACACCAAACATAACATACAGCTACACAGACTAAACACACACACACACACACACACATACACACACACACACACAAATTCATTGGACAAACTGAGTGAGGTTCATATACCTCATATCTCACATTAACCATGGCCGTAACATGATAGAATACATGTGAAGGTCTCACTGCACCACAAGCACTAGCTGGGAAATTTTATTTATGTATGTGTGTATGCATGTGTGTATGTATGTGTGTACATGCGTATGTATGTATGTATGTATGTATGTGTTTATCTATTTATACATGAAATTCTTATTTTAATGTGAACTTAAATTTATTTCAGTGTATAAACTCTTTTTTGACATTTCTTTTTTTGAGCTGACTAGTAAAATGTATCAGGCAAGCATGGCACTCTGAGGGGCTTGTATTCTTCTCTGAAACTCACAGGTTTTCAGAGATGAGGGGACAAAAATGAGGAAAAGAACTGCAATGGGAAATGTGCTGAAATCAGATTGGGAAAAAGCTAGGCATGACAAACCAGGGAGTGTTTGCCACTGAGGTGCTCTTGTCAAAATTACTTTATTTTGAAGGTTTGGTCAGTAAAGCACAAATGTAGGGAAGACAAAAGAATTGTATTTCTTCTTTCAAGGATGAAAAACAACATCATGTTTTAAATTATTTATGAATGTCCTGCTGAGAAAGGATTGAACATTTGAACCATGTATTTTTAATTGAGAATGGGTTCACATTTGTATTTATGATTTGTTCCCATTAGATAAGCATGACTTGTGCTTATGACCTTGTGGAAAGGAGTTTGAACAGACTTTGTTTAAAACTTGGTTATGATTATGTGCATTCGAGACTTTAAGGAACATCAAAACACACCTTAATGTGTCTTTTTTATTGCAATAAAGTAAAATGCTGCCGGTATCTATTTTATTTTTTAAACAGAAATCCTGAAAAGTGCTCTGATATTAACAAAAATCACTGGTTTACCTGTATACAAATGAAATGTCTCAAGACATTAATCATCTTCCTTGGTCTAATTTCATTTTTTTTTTTCAGAAATGCTGAGATCTCCTAATTAGCATATTAAACCATAACCGTGGTGGCACTGGGTTACAGTCTGGTGATGAGCTGCTGGTGTAATTAGCAAATTAGAAACTGACTGGAGGGCTGAGATTATTTGAGCTGCCCACTCATTTCCTTACACTGTAAGAAAGAGATTGAAACACACATACATGTGCAAGCATACACTCACACAAGTCCTCACAAAAGGGAATTAAGATATTCCATAGGCTTTACCCAATTCTGATATGAAAAAAAAAAAAAAACGGGGCTGCTTCTTAACCAGGAACTACACAGAAAAACGAGGCCATGAAATATGAGAGATTTGCTTATGTACAAATTTAACAACCATAAAAAATATATATGGTTCCATTAATTGTTTCAGGTAGAGCTCAGAAGTCAGAGCTGAGACAGTTAGTTCATAATACAGTCAAATTACAGGTAATATCTGTGCACTAAGTCATATGATAAAGTGAATACAGTAATGAGGAGGTGGGGAGGATGTGTATAGGTGTGAATGTGAAGCAGTTGCAGAGCAGTAATATGGGGCAGGGTGCGCTGGCGTAGCACTGGTGCACTGAGATTCAGCTCCTGGAAGGGCTGAGGTGTAAAACACAGCTGCAGGGTTGCCTCGGAAATCCCAATCATCCCCGAGTGAAAAAACCATCCATCCTTCCTCTCCGCTTTTCTCCACACAACAAGGAAAAGCACAGAGAATTCTATTGTATATTTTATAGTTATTTCCTATTCTATCTCGGCAGTTCCTTGTGTATTACAGTTTCATGAATTTTTTGGTGTGGTTTCCAGTACATTATGATAGAACAGATATTTTTTTATTCAGCGAGCAGAGGAAGAAGTACATTTTTTTCAAAGACTTTTGCCTGTGTTCATTTAAGAGTACGCTATAGTCACTACAGTCTCCACAAAGTACATCTTTGCATCAAATGATGACTATTCATTTGGATTTACATAATACTGCTGACAGATATGGCCCGTCCATGGTCATTTAACCCGTAGTTTATTATTACGACCTATTGTGCAGTGACAGTGCATCCCGCAAGGCGTCTATTTAAAGTCTCATGGATATTTTGAGTCTTCTCATTAAGAGCCCAGTGAGGTTATAATGAGGGCACCAGTCATTCTTTTTCTCTTGCCAAATTCTAAGCAAATCGAGGGATTTTTTTTTTCCCTCCCCACAGCCTTCCCAGAGTTAGATTCAGGTGATTTCATCGGCTCTGTTCTGGTCTGTACCACTGTGTCTGTCACTAACTATGTTTACTGACTGTGCAGCAGGACAGCACCCTGTTAGAAGGTGAGACTGTACATTCAAGATGACGTTTATGAACTATTCATATACGCTGTTCAGAGTTGGGCAGCCAATTTAAAGGGACTGGTGTCGGCTATGAGTCACCCGTGGCCAGTCAGGCTGAATTTGTCCTATTGGATGGCCATGTACAGAAATAGGACAGAGATCTCACAAACAGGTTAAATTAAACAAAAAGCATTGCTAGGAACCTTTTCCTTTGATCTAGAGATACAATCTTTAATGCTGTTCTTCATGTTTTTGCTTGGTGTCGAGACATGTATGATTCATCCTTTTCTCTGACGGCAGCATTGCCATCCTTAAAGATCCTTTCCTGCGGCAGCTAAATGAGGTCTCCTTAAACTGGAGGCCGTGTCTCATTTGAGGGAGATGCTGCACTCTTATTCTAAGGGAGGGTGCGAGGGTTGAAGGAGACCAAACCACATCACAGCCTTTTAGACTTCCATGTAATTAAATCTGTCCCAGTTAATTATGTTGACCATCGCTATGGCAACACATGGTACAGGGGGAGTGAACAATGGAGGCAAATTGGCACACTCTTAGCCAGAGGCAGTCTACTTTGAAAGAGGGTTACATTTTTCAAAACACCCCCGCACTGGAAGAGGTGAAACAGAACTACTACTGGCGCATTATATGAAACTTATTAACTGTCCGCATAACCACATATTAGAAATGACAGCTTGGAACAGTTATCTTGGCTTTTGACACAACTGTACAGTTTTTTTTATGTTCTTTTTGTTTTTCTTGGCTTGAATGTGCAGGTGGTAATTTGAGACAACCGCACTCCCAGGTGTACCATGTAATCAAGCTCTGAGACAGAACCGTGACACGCCCGATCCTTCACCGTCACTAGAGGATACAATGCCCTTCGTGGATGAATCTCAACAAAGGAGGCCGGTGATGGTAATATCATTTACAGATGACATGTTTCGTACATGACTTGTTTTTTTCAGTTACGCCCCTTTGAACATCTGCTGTTCCAGTGTTCTTCCATCTGATGGAACATGCTGGGCATTTGTATGAACAGGACATATTGTATGAACTAATAAATTTATCTTTGATGCGTCTGCGTTGGATCTGCAAGTCCACAGTGACACTGACGTTGAGAGAGGGAGAGCCTAGCAGTCTGGAGGACAGCGAGTGGTTGTGGCGAGGGGGGGGGGGGGGGGGTTTGTCAGAAAATGGAGAGGCTCCAGTGTTTCTTTGAAAAGGACATCAATTGTAAGTTTGTCCTGCATGGCTGAGAAATGAGGAAGAGGATAAAAAAAACAAGTTTGGAAGGAGCAAGAGAGGGAAGCATGTAAAGAAAACAAACAAACAAACAGACAGACAGACAGACATAAAGTTCTCTAAATCAAATGTACTCAGTAGGTTCCCTAAGAATCTTCAACACTAAAGCCAGCTGTGAAATTCGGAAACGTTTACATGAAGTCTCACAGTTCCATCCTTTATTTCACCAAACAATGACAAAACAGCTTTGATTTTTTTTTCAGCATGAAAGGCTTGGTCTGTGGGCGTGGCCTATTGTTGTGTCATTGTTCATAGCTAAGGATGCGAATGTTAGCACTTCGCCATTACAGTGGAACACATCAAAACCCAATTTATAGACCTAAGGTTAGAACACAAAGGTGGAATAAATGGTGAGCCCTGCTTTAAACTTGACTGTTTCCATAAACACGTATGGCCAGAGGAGGAAAACAATACTTCTAAATAGGTTTTATGTGATACTGAATGTTTTATGAATGGGTACCAGAAACACTCATGAATTTTTGAAGACAGCAAGAGGGACACTGCAGGGACAATCTTTATTACAACATTTATTTTAAACTATATCTTTTATCTACTCCCATTTTCCTCGTAGAGTTGAGGTCTTTCTGTTTCAGCACTTTTTAACAGACTCTCAGAAGAGTTAGTATCCAGAGACAGAGAGGTAACTTAAAAGCCATCAGAGCAAAATAGCACATCTATTTATCTATTTATCTATGTATACCTCTGTGTAGTTAAGCTTCCATGTGTAACATATACCCTGACAACTCATATTTTGAGAGAAAAACCTAGCAACCGAGCATGCATAGGGTGCTTTCAAAGTACAATTCACTGACAGACATAGTTGCCTGTTTTCTTTCTGTTATTTCTCTGCAAACAGTTTATCATTTGATATGTTTCAGCCACTTCCGTCTTTCGTCTGAATCAGATTCCAAAAACCTGTGACGTTCTATTTATCAGACATCTTGGTAGTTTTGGTGCTGTGATCTACAGTGTTTTAAAACATTGGTTATGTGCTATGTCTTCCTTCAGCCCAGACTAAGAAAGACTAAGACACGGCAGGGGTGTGGGAGCTGGCGTCTCTCTCCCGGAAAAGCTGAGATGTGTAACATCTGCAAGAGCTTTTCCTGTCGATGTTGTGTGCAGGTGTCAAAAGATTTAAAAGGATTCCTCTGGAGGGACAGAAAGACAAGCAAAACCTCACCAGGAATCCACAGGCAAACAGCACCTGTCAAAAATTAAATCACACGCAGTCTTTGCAGGCAGTCATTTGCATACCCATCTGAAAGGCTGTAGAGAGTTAATGTTTCCCACAGAGCCTACTAGCAATTCTTATCATCACGTTCCACATTAAGAGAAACATAACCAAGAGATTAGAAAGTGTCTTTTACAGAGCACTAGGGAGGGTCCAGGAACTGTCTGTGTCAATATTACTAAATCTTTTTTTTTCTCTTAGCTTTTTATTAAAATCAGGATAAATAATAACCATAATCCAGAGAGAGGATATAACGATGTGATTTTGCAATAAAGTGTGAAGCCTCTGCACATATGCTTAGCTCTAAATTGAATTATACAGCTATCAATATCAAAACCTCCTGTGCTGTGTCACCAAAACGTGCAGAGGCTTCAGCTGATGAAAAGAACATTATTTCTGACTGAATCAGTCGTATGCAGACATAGAGAATGCTTTGACTTTTTCGACAGGGGAAAAAAAGCGCTGTGATTTTTTTTTTTTTTTTTGCTCCTATTGGGAACAGAATCCATAACCTTCCTCCACTTCAGCGCTATCATTTTCTTGCGCTCTGAGCATTCTGCACCTCCATGTGTGAAATCCACTCTCTACGGGGAGAGTTCCCACGAGACTCCTCTGACATAGCATAGACTATCACCAGAGGATTCGAGAGTACCCAGCGGAAGCAATGCTCAATGAGATCGAGCCCTTACAACATTTGGGATCCTTTTTTTCTTTTCTTCGATAACATTCGTGTGTGATGAACAGGAACATTGGAGTCCGTGTTCTCTGTTGTAATCCCGATGGACACTGTGCAAATTTTCTCCTGTGGCATAAAAAGAAGAGACGCCGAACTTTACTTTTTACGACGTGTGTTTTTAAAAGAAAGAAAAAAAATGAACAGTTTTGGAATTTTGTAGTGCCTCTACACCAACGCTGAAAATATGATGGAACTGAATTTTGGGATTAGATTCAACCAACCTGCCATGGTTACTATTATGCAATTATTCTTTTTTTTTTTGGTATTATGTTGAGTGAGAAGAAAAGGCTGTTGGCAGAATCAGTTAGTACAAGAACAATGAGCCAAACACTTGCCAAACAAGCCTAGTCTCTCCTCAAGTCTTTGGCAACCGAGCTCTCTAGAGACACAAAAAGCACAAGCAATAGCTAAAACAAAGAGCCCATGTGAACGGATGAGGGATCTGAAATATACTGAAATCAGGTCCTTCCACACAGGACATGGTTGCTGCTAATTGCACAGTTGAAATCCCATCATGCTAAGTTTCATATGTAATGACAATTCAGTCGTCCATTACGGGCTGTCATGGCTTAAGGAACAGATGTCAGTGCCTGACAAACAGATGATTGTAATAGCCACAACTTTAGTGATGAACACCATGATGTTTCACATCATAGCCAAACTTTGGCTAAGGTGATGTTAGCATTGAAATCTGAGTGAAAGACAACATGAACTAGGATCATCTGCAGTCAGAAGACTCATACTCCTTGCTCATGGCATCCACGAATTGGTTTGAAATACAAGTCAACTCAGATAAACAACTCCAAATCCCCTGACAGCAAATAGCAGTTCAGGGCATGAACAGACAATCAAACATCAAAAACAGTCAGTTCAGAACTTCAGTTTAGAAGACAGAGAGGCATGCTAGGGTCAGGATATAGTGGATAAATCAGGTTTTTTTGTACCTAAAAATACAGGTTTGCGTGTCACACACGCCAGAAGAATCCTACAGGCCATGCTGCTTATTTCTCAGTGTGAGTGGGTCGGTCTAGCAGCTCTGTTGCGTAGGGTGCATTTTTACGGCATGTACTTGTTCAGCTCAGTCCTTTACAGCACATGGTAAACACCAACAGATAAAAAGGCACTCTGATCTTCACCATGCACCACTACTGTCTCAGTCACCAAATCTCAGCTTAATGCAACACTAATGTGAGATTCTGAAGCTGTGCCTTTTTATCCTTTTCTACCGACATAAAAAAAAAAAAAAAACATGCAGTGATGAAGTATCTGGTGTCAGAACTACTGCATCGAGTTAGTATCCAACATAGTTCCAAACTCTTGCAGCGTCTGTGCCGAGATGCGTCGTATCAATGTGTAACTCACTGAACGTAGTGTGTTTTTCCTGTATTTTGGCAGCTAACTAGTGAATACACTCTGGATCCTCTGAGTTTGCTATTGTTGCGTTAATGCATAGCCTGCAGAACCAGTCGTGTTTCTTTATGCACCTCCCTCACACATTCACCCCCCTAAGGCACTGTTTTAATCAAATAATTAAATAAATAAATGAACACAGTGCACAGGTGAATATTATGTCTGGTAGATATGTCACCGAATACAAATTAGGTTGCAGTCCATTCTCCTGACAGTGACTGTATCTATCAGTTGTCTTTAAACCGAGATTCCCTGGTTTTATGACTTGCATTTGTGGGAATAACACAGACACTCCTTACTGGAGGACACGATGCATCATTCATGTCTGAATACGCAGTAAGAACGGCTCGTAACATACTTAGACCGAAATACAGCGCATGCCATGTAAGTTGTGGAAAAAACAGGGTAGACAAGTTAGTTTAGGGTGGGGACATAATTTACTCATTTGTAGAGGACAAGCATATACAACAAAATCTTTTTTTTTTCTTTAATCACCATTATGTATCATGGAAGTGTTATAAAACATGTAAAGAATGCAGCGTTGATTAAGGGTCTGGGCTCATCCAGTCAGAATGATTCTGTGTAGAAGACAGTCTCCAATCTATATCCATGTTCCATTTATTCATTTATATCATCAGATCAGCAATAAAGATGATATCATCCTTATCCAGCGTATTAATCTTCAACATTTGTTATATAAAACCTCAAGCAGTAATCTTTTTTTAAGGGCCTACAATTTTTTTAAACAAACCTAATCCATACCTTTTTGATGTATTTATCTTCAAGAAGAAATTAAATTATAAGTTCAGTTATTTTATTTCAGTTTGGGATATATTCCCTGAGTTGTTCATGTCAAAAAAGAAAGAAAGAAAAAAGAGAGTAAAAGTCTTTCATGAAAGTCAGGCATCTATGAATAGATTGGCAAAGGTGAAAAAAAGTGTTTCTGTGGTGTGGGAATCAAGGGGTTTCTTTTTTCTCTTTGGGTCCATCTGTTTTTCTGGAGTATGTAGGCTTTCCAGGCATGGGTCAAGGAGTCCCAACCATGTCTGTTATCTCCTTCCTCAGTAATAAATGTTTAGAATGATTGGAGTATTATTGTCACATATTTGGTACCTTTTTTTTTTCACATGGTAACAATCAAGGTTGGAGAGAGGAGTTTGAGCTACGGAATGGTGTCTTATTTGCTATTCCAAGCATGATCCTATCTAAATTGCAGTAATTCCGGTCAACAAAAGCCCACTGGGGAAAATAATGGATTGACAGAAAACAGCAGAATAAAGGCCTCCAATAATGATCAGAACAAGTTTATGTTTTTGCTAATGCTGGATTATTCTCATATTTCCCAGCATAGCCAGTGTTTGATTATGTTTTGCCCTCTTCATATACAGATGGTTTATATGTGGGTTAGACAAACCTTACTATCACACACACACACACACACACACATCTCTCTCTCTCTCTCTCTGTTGGAGAAGTTTGTGTAACATAGCAGTTTTGATTTGGTTTCTCACCACTGCCTCTTGGCCACAGCTGAACACGTTTCTGAGATAACAGACTCCTCTGAAGGTTCGACACCACAGGTGTGAGTTATTTGACCTTTGATTCTAAACGTACATTATAGATTTTTAAGAAAGCTTGGTGTTTACAGATAACATGGTTCTACAAATAGAAAAAGAGCGAGCTGTTTATATTAGCGATTGGAAACAGCTAGGAACGTTACACAGTCCCAGGTGCTTCCAGTCAGACTCATACTTAACTACACTGGAGCATCCAGGTTGGATCAGCCGCTCCCTAAAGGACCAGACGCTTCGCCTTCTGGATCCTTTCATGTGTCTTCAGGCACGAGGTGGAGCCGGGGAACACTGGGGGGAAGCACAATTTCAGTTTCTCCCTCCATCCCTGTGAGGAATTCACCCTTACAGACGGGGCACGCAGCCCAGCTGATCTCCCGTTTGTTGAGGTAGTCTGACAGAAGCACGTGGGACCTGGCTTCGGGGTCAACACCTGAGACCGAGCCCCAGGCACAATATCCCTGACTGCCAGACACACGTAGTGAACTGTATCATGCACTCTTAGGTGTCATGTGAAACAGAGCAGGGCATAGACCAGAGCAGGCTATTACCCCTGTGTGCACCATGCTGACCTCTGACTGGTGAGTCATTAGTTTCATATTGAGCATAACAACCTTTGGTGGACTTAATGTTTTGGGGGTTTTTTATTTGTTTGTTTGCTTCAGTTTATCTGCTTCATTTATTTGCCAGATTGCACATTAAAATTGTCAGTACTGATGCAAGAGTATGACCAGGTATCTAACATTGAATATTTCACATTTTTAAACTTTGCCACACATTCAGCAAATGACAAAGGTTCTCCAGCATGAAAAAAATGAACTGTTTATTAACTGTATACAATTTTTTTTTTCATTATTTTGAAATATAGTGTAGTACATGTATAATACATGAAACATGCACCCTCAACGTCAAATCAGCCTTTTCATTTTTGGCCAGTCAATATCTGCTGTGCCAAGAAATATAACTCCAAACTGGCTTTCATTTTAATAGTCACCATATAACAAGTATCGATATCAACTAGTAAGTATCTGATGTGTATGAAAATTAGAGTGCTCAAAGACACATTTGGTTTTGGTTTCACTCAAACCCCAGCAATAATGATTGAATTTTGCTTACATCATCATGTTTTGAAAAAGCAAAGCGTTTACCATCAGCAAGCTGATTGCAAATCAAATAAAGAGAGTTGATTGTTCTCTTGTTTCTCAGCATATCTTGCAGGGAACACACTGTACACCGTGCTGGATCAAAACAACATTACTCAGCCCATTATTGGGAATAAACTGTGTAGAACAGGCTTTTCATTGGCTTGGTTCAATTATTTCACAGCCATGTGATTGAACAAAGCCATCTTTTTCAAAGCACCCATACACCACAGAGCCTGAAAAGATCTGTGTCTAACAGCATTGCTCATACAGCACTACCATGTGTAATGTGAAAATATTCGTCATGAAGAGATGTTTAGTGTAAAAATACAGCATAATGAACGAAACAGCACTTTAAACAATTGCTCTTTTTTAAAAAATGAGTTTTGTGTGGACATATACAAATGGTGTGTGTGTGTACATGTGAAATAATTTAATTAAATGTATGGATATGCTCAATGATGACAGAAAAGACACTTTTCATAAATACCCATATTTCTAATCTTTATACACCAAATGGATCTCATCAATAATGTACCATCACAAGGGTTAGTGATCTGGTCACACTAAATTAGCTCATCCAATCAGAATGGCTCTGAGTAAAAGATGGATGTAGTCTCCAAACTACATCTATCTTCCATTACTTCATGTATATCACAAGATCAGTTAGGCTACAATGATGATATCATCCATATCCAATATATTCATCCTCAGCCTTTGTTATATAAAACCTCAAGCAGAGTCCTTTTTAAAAGCATACATTTTATAGGACAAACCTAATCCAGGCCTTTTAGAGGTTTTTGTATTAAAACTGATAAAATTATAAGTTCAGTTGTTTGTTTTCAGTTTGAGATATACTTACCTTAGTCATTCGTCCATTCATTAAAGTAAGGCATCTTTGATGAATAGATTGGCAATAGATTCTGTCGAGAATAGTTATGACTCCAGCGGCCCTGATAATGAACTGAAGGGCTTTTAGACAGTATTGGTACGACTTGGACCTGAAGGATATGAAAACTTAAGCATGTGTATTCAAGGATTCAGAAATATATATACAACAGACTGCGGCAAACTTACGGGAAATACTCACAGAAACTTCAGTAAATAATGTCCATTCTAAAATGAGGTGGGATCTTACTTTATTTCAACTCTGTGTGAAGAACGGTTCTCAGTATGCCAGCAACACAATTTGTTTCCATTACCTTAATGACTAAGTCAATAAACAGACAAACAGTGTACATTTATCATTCAGACAAATAAACGCCAGCGCAAGAGGACACTGTGTTTTGGCAGGCCTCTGACCTGAAGCATATTTCAGAATTAGAAACACATCGTGGTAAATGATTAGGAAAGGCCCTGCAGGGGAAGGGGGAAAGGAAAAAAAATGAATGAATGTTTCTTTATTGACCCAAACATTGGGAGCCATCACTCCTGGGAAGGCATAGCATTTGTTGAATTACCCACAATACAATGCTACAATATTTACACAGTAGGAAGTGTGACATTTCGTGATCCATCACAGCCCCAAATTCATACGGCGCTGCATAAATCAACTGAATAAAAGAGCGTAGCCACGTCCCATTTTATGGGGGAAAAAGGGAGTTTTCATTAAGATAACAAAGGTAATGTTGGATTTCTCCAGCTATCCCACAGGTTCTGTGAGGCTGAATTCAATGGCAAGATTGAATGGATTGATCTGTCACTAAAGCTGCACTCAATGACCCCTCAGTACGGCTCATGGCAATCTTCAAGAAAGCAGCGTGTGAGTCTAATCAAATACGATGGTAGAATTTGTTTACTGTGTTGGCAGATGAAGAACAAAAGAAAAGACAGAACCAAAGAGATGGACATACACCATAGAAATGAGAGAAACTCTCACATGAGGCATAATATATCAGTTACTGATATTGTTTGAACACAGTTGCTCCAGCTAGCCTAACACTTAGCATAAAAACACAAATGGCACAAACAGCTAAATCAGCATGTTACTTCTCGCTGAGCAAAACAAAAATCACGTCCATCTGCTCATTGGTCATTTTCCTTGTCATTTCAGTCATATTTCAGTTATGTTTACTGTAAAAAAAACAACAACAAAAAAAACACTATTCCATTTGTCTCTTACATTTGCATCAATCTTCCTTTATGAGTGACAGCAGAATGTAAAAAGTGCTGAACATGTCTGGAATGCTATGGCCGTGGGGAAGAGAGCCATTGCATTATCGTAATGATTCTGAAGCTTGCAGAGATTTCCAATGGAACAAAACACATCAGTTGCCTCTTAGGTTAAAAATACCTCATTACTGCAAATTGTTCTGACAATAATAATCATAATTCTGTTTCTTCTACTTTGATTTCTGTAATCCATTAAAAAAAGGATTTCAACTGTTTTGCTTAGAATATGACATATTGTGGCATATACCCTAAAATATATCATAAAAATCACCATGCTCTGTAGAAAAAAACAATCTGTAAACTCTATGAAGGAACTGTTTCCAAATCTGAATTTGAATATCTTCATGTGTTAGCTGTGGACACAACTGAAGACCAAGCTAATACTGACAGGACGGCCTTGACGAAGAACGGGTAAAATGAGTTATCTTTGTCCTCTGTAAATTTCCTACCTGTTTGAGCTGTCCCATGGACCACACTTACAGGACGATAATAATCTTCTCAAATCTTAAGCTGTCACTTATAGTTCCATATTTGTAATGTACTCCAAGAATTTGTAGAGTATATGAAGAAGACAGGACCCAGTCTGGCAGCTGAATACTCAGTAAATCCCCTGATTCAAACCATATAAAAGGAGATTATGAAAACTCCACACATTTCCATGTTCTTCTCTATCACATCAGGCTTATTCCTCCCACCCAACTATTACCGTGGGATTACAGAGCAATCCCTTATGGCAGGTGACAGATTTTTACCACCATTTTCCCATCGAAAACTCCATTTTGCCTGTGATAGAGACCAAGTGTTTGCTGAGTGTTTGTTTGAATATTTATTTACGTCTTTGTTTATTTATTTATTTATGTATTGGAGCATATGCTACATTCCTACTAAGAGAGTCCTGAAGCATTTAATGTTTAGCAGCATATGGCAGTCACTCACTGATTTCACCATTTTTCTAATGAGGTACTTTATCTGTCGTCTTCAGCAGGGGTCATATCTTTGGGCCATTCTCACTGCTGTTTGGTTGTCACAGTTATTTATCTGGCGTGACTAAAACCATACGGACAAACTGATGAAACAATATTGTTACGCTAAAATATGTTTTCTCGTTTCGCGGCTGAACAACCACAATCCGGAACATTCAGAGTGAGAAGATATTTTACTGTGTTCTCAAAGAATTTAGTCACCAGTCTAATTATCAGTGTATAATGAGTGCAAGTCCAAAAGTCAGTTTGACATGGACAGCTGTAATGAGGCTGTAATGTTGAGCATGTACTGTGCATTTTACTCCTCTCTTTAGTTAGGTATGTCCATTCTGTTCATTTTAATGGTGTACCTCAGCTGTGGCCGAGGGTACAGTGACAGAGTCACTTGAGAGCAGGGTGGCTGGAGTGCTTGCCAAAGGATATCCTGTCAAACAGAGATGTTCTGGTTGGTTCGTCTGGTGTGTGTGGGGGGGGGGGCGGGGGCTAGAATTAGGTAAACGGGGGTGTAGAATTAGGAGGGTGAACCATCATGTTTCCTGAAACTAAGTATTTCACCCAGTGCCCTGTTTATGAATAGCCTTAGCCCTGTACTTTTTTGGGTTGGTTGTTTGTGTCACCATTTGAGACTTCTACTGTATCTTCCTACACATTGCTGCTGCTGATTTGAGAGTTTGTTACCTGTTTATGACCGTAGAAGCCATGTACATCACACTGCACTCCACTATGCAGATCCCCATAGAGAGGAGTGGAAGCCTAGTCAAACTGCATGTATAGATATGATTTCTTTTTTCCGTCAGCACGTGTGTTGGCAACAATCACATTTACAATGTGGTATTCTATAAGGTTCCTTAAACACTATTTATAATCATAAGCTGGTTAGCTTGACATTTATTTCTGCCTTGACACTCTGTCTTAGCTGCCAGGGCAACAGTGGAGTGGAGATGTGAATATGAAGTAGTTGAAAAAAGCCACCAATTTTCCCCTCTTCATGGAATGGAAATGAGGTACACGTTGTACTAAAGACTGGGAAGGAAAACCAGATAATTGGAGTAGCAAATGTAATGACTTGAACACCTTAACCCTTTTTTTTTTGCTTCAGTCAGTTAATCAAAAATAAATGTAAAATCATGTGAAATTACAGCTGAGAAATTCCAAGATTCCGCTAACAAGACAGCAGATGATGTAACGCTCCTTGAATAAGTTTGGCTGTCTCGTCTTGGCTCTAATCTGTTTAACGTGCTAAAACTGTAGATGCCAGGTGAGGATGCAGGGTATTAGGAAGGAGCTGGAGGGATGAGGGAAAATATAGAGATTTGCAAATTCAGGCAAATTGCCATATTCTTCAAGTTACGTGTCAAGCTCAGCTGCTCTTCGTAATTGGGTCCATAAGCCATAGAGCAACGTAAACTGATGGAGCCAGTTTACCTCTAATTTGTACATATATTTGCCCAGCACAGGCCGACCTGAAATCCATGGAAACAGGGAATAAACACAGGTGTGTGTGTGTGTCATTCTACAACCCAGAAGAGGAATCTCAGCTCCAGGGACAAGGTTGTCACAGCAGGTCAAACACTGCACCTGCAGCTGGTCTTGCCTCACCACCTCAGTCACACAAGGAAGCTCCAACAGGGAGCACAGAGCATTATCAGCTCGCTTATCAGTGGTGAAGCTATTTACCCATGTTTTCTTTCCCCATCTTGTTGTTTGCTTTTCTCTACAGAGATTGATCTTAAAGATTATTCCTGGCTGTTGGTGTGACTGTGGACACTAGACCATGACCACCGTACCACTGCAGCTCAGACTGGGACGATCATTCCAATCTCTGCTGCGGTCTGAAGCCCTCACCCACCAGTCATACATTTGCGCCTCTGATAAATACCCAACAACACTGTTTCACTGAGTCTTGGTGAGAGTGTCTCTTCTTTGCCCTGTGGGGTCCTCATATCACCACTTCCGAAAAAAATCACAATTCATTATTTGGGACACGAAAAAAATATGAATGAAACATCTTCCTTCTGTTGAATTTGAGATGCATTTTTCCTTTTTTCCCCCATCCTTCAGTTTTCAGTTTAGTTTTCATTTATTGTCATATGCATGCAAGATATAGTTAGCAGTTGAGTAGAAAGAAATTCTTGTGCCACAGCATGGTACATGACAACATTACAGCTATAATAAGTAGCAGACAAAAGGAATAAAAAGTGACAACAGTAGGTGACAGCAATAAGTTGAGAATGACAATATTACTCATAAATGCATGTGTGTATGTAAGTATGCAGTGTGAGGATATCAGTTATAAATAATAGAAATGTATAAAATGTGTGTGTATGTGTGTAGTGCAGTGCAATACAGAATAGTGCAATATGTACATTAAATAATACAATATATCACAGGATGGTACAGTGTAAGTGTAATATTCAGTGTATAAGAGATAACATAGCACAGTAAGAGAGAGAGAGTAGTCAGTGTTGGTTCGTAACTCAGACAGCTTGTGGAGGGAAACTGTCTTGGGGGTGGGTGGTGTGTGCTGCGATGCGTCTGGAGGATTTTTTAGGGGGCTGGGGGGCTAGGGACAGAGCATGGGCTGGGTGTGAGGTGACCCTGATGACGGACTGGGCCTTCTTCTGACATTGTTTAGAGTAGACGTGCTTGAGCTGTGGAAGGTCGGTGCCATTGATCATAAAAGCCATTTTAACACTTTTAATTCTTAGGAATATAAGTATTATGTACTCTGCATACTTTACTTTTAATACTTATGAATGGTGGATTTCCTTTTCATCTCTGATAGAAGCCAGGTGATGTTGTAGTTATGTAAAATTAATATTTAGTATGGTTATTTCCATACTATTTTATTCTAATTCATTCAAAGTATCACACTGAGGTTTTGAGTTTAGGCTCTGGTGGCAGTAATGTTCTCATCAATACACACAGACCATCAGCACCTTTGGAAATAACTTTTCATCATTCTGTCAGCAAACATCACTCTTTCACTTCACCTCACCTCTGCAGTTCTTTCTCCAACTTCTAATGATCCGGATCATCAGATGTTCGATGTTCTGGTGTTAAATCTAATATCTTGGCTCAGTCTCCATATGGTCTCTTCCTGGAGATAACTAACAGAGCTCCTCAGAATCAACTCCTCAAAATCAACTAAAATCAAATGAATGTTTACAAGATAGTCAATAACTGATTTGAAAAGATATTGTGCTGATGAAAGAACAAAATGTTACATGAGTCCTCTCTGATAGAACAATGACCAGTGTAAAAGACAGAACCGTTCATGTCTTTTCAGCCTTTAAACAGTATACAAACATGACTCCCAAGCATGAATTGTTTCATGTAGAGCTCACATCCAATGCCTAATTCTGAATATAACTTCAACTGCATTCAGAATCAAGGGATATTCATACACTGAAAAAAGGGAAATGAAGAAGCATCCAATTTACATAGTCACAGTTAATTTATTTTCCACATCTGACTTAAGTTTTCTTCTGAAGGTAAATTAAACTGGTAGAAGTCATTTAATCTCAACACCAGCACAACCTTCCCATTTAAATAACATTGAGAGAAGCTGAATTAGTTGTATTTAAGCACCACTGGAAATGAAATTCTAAATGAGCGAGAGCGCTGTTATAGACAAAGAAGCAGAAAGACAAGAGGCCACTTTGGCTGGGATGACTAGATTTAGGATAAAAGTGTTCTTCAAGCTAGCAGTTGGCATCAGAGAAAAGCCACTAGCCCACAAAAAAGGACACCTAGGTTCATATCGCCACTGTGGTGCTCCTGGCTTGGCTTGGCTTGGCCGCCACATGGACAAAATTGGCAGCTATTCTGGTTGGGAAGCCGGCAGGGGGGTTGCCTCCCTGCTACTGTAACATTGACTCTCACTGGCTGGTCAGGGGTGCTGGGTTAGTGATAGACAAATCAGGTTAGTGATAGGATCTTAGCAGGAACCTCCACATGTGTTACAGCCTCCTGCAAAAATCCTCTGTTGTCTAGCTCTGTAAATCCACCTTCAAAATATCATATTAGGGAACGAGTGGAAAACTAATATTATTATGTGTATACTGAACCTATTCTATTTGACAGAATACATTTCAATCACGTGGAATAACAAACTTTTTTTTTTTTATGTGGTACATGCAAGTATAAGCACTGATTTAAGAGTTAGGGCAAGTTGCACCTCTCAAAACACAACATCCATTTATCACTAAGCCCACTTGAGGGTGGAGATGGTGTTGAGATGTGACAGAAAAAAAGAGACAAAATGTGAGGGGATGGCAACATCTGAAGTGATTGATGTATTTCTTCTCTCCCCAGTGCTTGTCATTTCTAAGCACCATAAAATGAGAGCTATTTTTCATAGACACTGTTTGTCAGTCCCTCAGTTAATCTAGCTCCTCGGTGTTTTTAGCATGTGTTTTGAAATTTTTCTTTCCCCTTTAGAAAGTGACATCAATATGTCAGATGAATAATAAAGGAGGCAGTTGGTGAATAAGAGTTTAGAAATTTTCTCTCAATAATGTGGGAGTGATGGATTTTTATCCAGAAGCCCCCAAATCTGATCCAAGCACCCTTGTCTATTCAAAGCACTCTGGGAATTCACTTAAAGTACACACACACACACACACAAAACCTGATAAGATAGAGTGCCTGAATGTAGTTTGGAGGACTTTCTGGTTGAGCAGGACAGGGGGAGAAAAACAATGATTTTTGAATGTGAGGAAGCAGTGCATAAAATATTATTACTCTACTTCTATTTTGTTATCAACTGTGAACAATCAACAACAGCCAAAACAGACAAGGAAATGATCTACTTGGATACATACAGCACAAGGAAAGGTTATATCACCAAGGAATCTATGAATCTCCATGTGTATTTTAACTTCATAACTTCTGAATAATATGGCAGTACTGTGTTACTCAGCATACCAGATTGCAAAACTTTCTCTAGTTTACAAAGTTTTTCTTCTGTAAGAAGTTCTCCAAGCCAGTCAGAGCGAATTAAACTGTGTATTTTTATCCACAAGAGAACCTGAAGATATACAAAAAATTCTTCTAACACGATCTCCGGAGCCCAAATCCCCCTCTTGAGAGATAAGTACCTGAATTCATTTTGTGTTCGTGGTGTACTACTTCTTTCCTGTTCTCCACAATTCTTCAGAAATAGAAATATAGCAGAACCTCCAATAACCTCACTGCAGTTTGACCGACCCTCAGAGAAACGACCTTCTGTTCAGAATTTGTGAACCCCAATAATTTATCACACACCCCCCCACACCCCTCAACACTATTTGATTCTCACTAGAGCCTTAGACATCTTTCAAGCAAAGAGTCTTTATCTGATTTTATGTTCATTTCTGTAAAAGAAAAGAGATATGCCTGCAATGTGGAGGAGTGTGGTGTGTGTGGGTGTGTATTTATTATACTTGTGAGAATGTCTAAAAAAAAAAAAAAATCACAAAAAAGAAAGGAAAATGGGAACATCTTGCTGATCCCTCCTAAAGCAAAAGTACACATTAATTTTTGCAACAAACAGTTATGGCTATGTTTATAATTAGAGTGAAGCTAATCTCTCTAGTCATATGAAACATACATAGCACAAAATGGGACTCAAAAAAATTCTCCATTTCATTCTCCACTTCATTAATATACAGCACTTATACATATGTATGTGTGTGTGACTGAGAGCGTGTTGGGCAAAAAGCAAACAAAAATCATTGCCTCTCTAGGCAAGTGCTTCTCTCTCTCTCTCCCTCTCTCTCTCTCTTTCTCTCTCTCTGTCTGTATATCTTTTGCTTTTTTTGGAGCAGCTGATTGCCTCAGGAGGTCAGAGAGCAGATACGCCATATGAGCAGTAGCTCCTGGCTATTCTCTGATACTGTGTATCAAGGCTGTTCTCTGACACTGCACATCGAGGCTGTTCTCTGACACTGCATGTTGAGGCTGTTCTCTGACACTGTGTATCAAGGTTGTTCCCTGACGCTGTGCATCGAGGCTGTTGCCTGATGCTGTGTGTCGAGGCTGTTGTCTGACACTGCGTATTAAGCTTGTTCTCTGATGCTGCGTATCAAGGCTGTTCTCTGACATTGCGTATCAAGTTTGCTCTCTGGCGCTGTGCATCGAGGCTGTTCTCTGACACTACGTATTCAGGCTGTTCTCTGATGCTGTGTATCAAGCTTGCTCTCTGACACTGCATATTCAGGCTGTTCTCTGATACTGTGTATCAAGACTGTTCTAAGACACTTTGTATCAAGTTTGCTGTCTGATACTGTGTGTCAAGGATGCTCTGACACTGTGTATTCAGGCTGTTCCTTGACACTACATATCAAGGCTGTTCTCTGACATTGCATATCGAGGCTGTTCTCTGACACTGCATATCAAGGCTATTCTCTGACACTGCGTGTTGAGGTTGTTCTCTGACACTGTGTCTTGAGGCTTTTCTCTGACACCATATCAAGGTTGTTCTGTGACACTGCGTATCAAAGCTGTTCTCTCACATTGTGTATCGAGGCTGTTCTCTGACACTGCATATTGAGGCTGTTTTCTGACACTGCGTATTCAGGCTGTTCTCTGATACTGTGTATCAAGATTGTTCTCTGACACTTTGTATCAAGGCTGCTGTCTGATACTGCGTATCAAGGATGCTCGGACACTGTGTATTCAGGCTGTTCTCTGATGCTACATATCGAGGCTGTTCTCTGATATTGCATATCAAGGCTGTTCTCTGATGCTACATATCGAGGCTGTTCTCTGATATTGCATATCAAGGCTGTTCTCTGACACTGTATATCAAGGCTATTCTCTGACACTGCGTATCGAGGTTGTTCTCTGATACTGCGTCTCAAGGCTTTTCTCTGACACTGCATATCAAGGTTGTTCTGTGACACTGCGTATCAAAGCTGTTCTCTCACATTGTGTATCGAGGCTGTTCTCTGACACTACATATTGAGGCTGTTTTCTGACACTGTGTATCAAGGCTGTTCTCTGACACTGCATATCAAGGTTGTTCTCTGACACTGCATATCAAGGCTGTTCTGTTCGATAATGGGCCTAAGGAGAGGTGTACTGGTCAGTCAGTGAGAGAAGGCACCAATTCTTCCTGTTTTTTGTTCTCTACCACCCTCCCCTTTTATTTCCCATCTCTTTCCTTTTTCAATTTTTCTATTCTAGCCCCCATCACACACACACACACACACACAAAAATGAATGCAAACTAATGCACAGGCCAGACACAAACAGTCCCTGGGGTAACCTGAGGTAAACCTACGGTTCTACTAACTCTAGACTCGAGGGACCTCTCGTTGCATACAAACAGTATTACACATGGCCCCCCTGTGCATATTCTGAGAACAGATGAGTTTTTCCCCTTACCCTAGAGACTCTTCCATTACACAGATAATTACTGTTAAATGTGCTTCCGTTAAAAAACAGATTTTGATGGTAAATTCATATAAACTGTGCGTCTCTCAACTCACATCTCTCACACTAATGAGGCGACTAAAAATATTAGCTGTTGTTTTTCATTTAAAACGTATAAAGTTCGTCAGCAATCACAGCAGTGAAAATGTCAACCGTTTTGGAGCCAGCGGAGGGAAAAAAAAAGTTTGAATTTATGAGAAATGTATTTCTCAAAGCAGTGGATAATGAGGAGCTGCACAGCTACTGAGGGCATGGAGAGATGTGAAACATAGGAATATCACCCCAGTAATGGTAATCAACACAAGGGTACACAGCATCATTAGTCAGTTAGCAAGAGGCATCTCAATGGATCATTACGCTACTGCACTTATGTAAGCCACCTCCACAGTGGTACAGCCTTTATGTAACAGACAGAGGGAGAGAGAGAGAGAGAGAGAGAGAGAGAGAGAGAGAGAGAGAGAGAGCGCATTCTCTGTGACAGAGCTTGCCAGGACCTT
The DNA here is from genome assembly GCF_902362185.1 of Chanos chanos. Taxonomy (NCBI): domain Eukaryota; kingdom Metazoa; phylum Chordata; class Actinopteri; order Gonorynchiformes; family Chanidae; genus Chanos; species Chanos chanos. The sequence continues at coordinate 30,088,471 of NC_044502.1, forward strand.
GAGACAGAATGCTGTCTATGACACGGCTTTTTCGATGTCTCTCCTGCCTACAACCCCTGGTGACCAGCTGTTGTTGCCACTAATGCCCCTTCTTTCTTGCTGTGGTGCAAAAAGCACTCTCAGTACAGATGGAGTGTACCATCAGTTTCTGTCTGCTTTAATCCTTCTGCAGAACAACAAAAACAGGATTCTTTACCAGGCTACATTTCTTTCCAGTTTGGTCTATAAGTAGGTAATTATCTTCATAAAATGATAAGAAATATTCTCTCTAAAAATACTTCACAACAAAGTGATAAAAACTGAAAAATGCTGACTACGATGCTGGTGCAAACTGATTTCCCACTGCATTTTGGCTTAGCATACAGCTTTGCATTTTTTTTTCTCGTCTTTCTTGCATTTTTTGTCTGTCTGTTTGTGCCTGTGTGTACAGGAGCCTTTAGCTTTAGCTTTGTGAGACCTGAGCAGCATGTGTTGCAATCTCTTTGTCAAGACTGCTATTACAGAGTTGCCATGACAACACCCCCCCCCCTTTATGAAAGCATCCCCCCCCCCCCCCCCCCCGTAAGTTCTTTGAGATTGAAAAGAGAACTGAACAAACGTTTTCCACACAAGCAAGCCTTACATCATAGCTGTCCCAGATTGATTTTTGGGTAACAGAGAGTGGGTGAATTCCCATTTGTAGTTTTTTTTGTGTGTGTGGTCTTCCTGACTTAGAAAGGCAGCCAAAATGAAACACTTTGCTACTGAAGGCAACATGGGAGCTGACATAACCAGTTCAGATGAGTAAGATCTTTAAGAGGGCCTACTGGGAACAGCCGTCTAATAGACACGTTTTCAGAAGCTTAGAGTGTTTCTACAGACAGTATGCCTCACACAGGACTGTGTATACAACAGCATAAAACCACTGTCATCATCACTTCGTTTCTATTACTCCTATATTTCTGTGTTACATGTGACATATTACCTGTTATATGAAGCAAATATAATATTACTAAATGACTGTTAATTACAATATTCTCACAGCTTCCTCCTCTGGAGCATTTGGGGATAAAGTAGGTGTGTGCTCTAACTATTGAATATTCAATACATACATCATCAAACATTTTGTTAGGGGCAGAAGACAAATATCTGTGTAACTATGATTAATGTTCTGAAGATGGAGTGGTAACAAAGAGGTCTAGAGTGGAGGGTGAGGGTGTGTGGGAAGAGGAGTCAAACAACAAGGGGAACATCTCCCCACTCTACTGAGCACAGCTGCGCCATGTCAAGTATAGTCTGCTCCAAGAAGAGAGAGAGAGAGAGAGAGAGAGAGAGAGAGAAAGTGTGTGGGGGGGGGGGGGGGGGGGGGGCAAGAAGAGGCAAGAAGAAGGCGATTTGCCCACAGATGTTAAATGTGCCTATAATTTTCAAACAACGCCTCAGGACTTCTGTTGCACCCAGCAGAAGAGTAAATAAAGAATCAATCTCTCTCTCTCTCTCTCTCACACACACACACGCGCGCGCGCGCACACACATACAATAAAAGTCCAAAAGGAACATCTATACATTTACATAACAAGTGTAGTGCAACAATCATTTGAGATCCATCAGTGGAAGCTTTTTATGGAACACAACTGTACAAGGATGACTAATACAGCTTTCAGTAACATTATTTACAATGGACACTATTTCCAATTGGCATTGTCTTCATTTTTTAGGACTAGAGCTTGAGAGTTGTTCCTAGGTTGAGCAAGCTATTTTTAAATGCATTGACTGAGGACAGTGATTGGTGAAGAGAACCTAGAGCTGTCTGAATGTGGTGACTAATTCGGACAGTGAGTAATGCGAAGAGCTGAAAGTACGGACTTGTCCTCGTCATACAAAACAGTCTGCATCACGGCTCACTGGCAGCCTTGGATAAAGGCAACATATCGCCCTCTAGTGGTCAATGATTAGTCTTACGGGAAGTCCACACACTGGATTGACAGTCGTCTTGGAAATGTTACTGTAGTGTAACACAGGAAGAGAACGCACATGTAAGGGTTAAAAACGACATCTCCAACTAATGTTATTACTTTAAAATTAATGTCTGTACTATATGGCTAAAAATTAAAACTGCTCATTAAAAAAATCCAAGGGACTTCATAAAACAATCACAGCAATCAGAGCCTTTCGTTGCGTTATCGTTGTGTAATTAGTTGAGAGAGAGAGAGAGAGAGAGAGAGAGAGACCCTGTCATCATCACCTTAAAAAAAGTCAGGGTGAAGAAGTGAAAGGCCACGCACTTTTCCAGTGTCACTGAACTACTGAACTATACTTTACCCTGCGCTCACACCGACAACGACAACAAACAGGAAGTCATTCATTTCCAATGGTCGCTGAACGACACTGAACACAGCGCAACAAGTCGCCTAGCGACAAAATCGCCGTGACTTGGCGACAAAAAAGTTGAGCAACGTTCAACTTTATGCAAATGAGCAGCGACAGAGTCGAGCGACGGCCAAGCAGAGGGCAGATGTGTTTCTCTTATATTCTTTCGCTGTGAGACGTTTTCTTAAACTTTAGTTCCTATATTAGCATTTTGGATCCCAACGTTGTCTCCGTGCATGGATAGCGAAGATTGCAAATGCTACTTTGCGGTCCATTGTGGAACGGTAGTGTTTGAAGCAAGATCAAACTATTTATAGGGGGAAAAAAACCCTCCAAAACATATTTTTCTGCGGGATTTGTTCACGCATATTGAGTGTTATATTTATAGTGCGGCCTTTCACAAAATACAAACATATAACTCCACGATAATTATAGCAAAGACGACGTACATATAACAGATAGGTAACTATAACGTATATGCATATATATATATATAATGACTATTAGTATGTAATTTTTTAAGGGCATCTCCTGACAATGCATTTGAAAATTGATACCTCCTGTCAAATTCTCCCATCTCCCATCTCCAGGATACATGTCCTGTCAATACATTTGTAGCCCACTTCCTCAACACTACGTTAGCAACGGCCACAAGCTGGCTGCAAGCCACAGCGACGCTGCCGGTGAGAGCGCGGGGTGAGTGCGTGTCTGAGTGTAAAAATGAGAGAGGACAGCTGGCAGATCCTTTGTGAAACCCACAGAATGTCTCGAATTCAAAACCTTAACCGAACAGGAAACAACTTTCTGTACAGCATTTTCAGTTTTTTTTTAGTTTTTTTCCCTTTCTTTCTTTCTTTCAGTCTATCAGAGTGATATGTTTGTGAAGCTTGTGAAGTTTTGGAGAGTTATTCAGCTTGACTTCACCTCATTTTCCACTCAAGCTCGATGTCATAATCAGCAAGTTGTATCGACCCAGTTTTTCCTCCATCCATCTAAATACATGTTCATGTAAAAATGGATAGGTCTCACACTGAGAGCACTGGGCTTGAGCGAATGAAAATGGAGAAAATTATAGCAGCATAGTTCTGCTAAGAGCAATAAATTACCATATGTGGTTTTGAAGAATTCAAAGCTGGTTTAAATGCAGTAGTAATTCGATCACGGCGGCTGTTCCAATGAGGATATCAATGAGCATTTAATAAATTATTCTTCTTAAGTCATCACTCTTGAAGTCATACATGAGGACTACCCTCAGAGCCCACACCAATACAGACAGCATGAAAGTATATCTAATGAGTTGCTATGGTGATATTACACATCACACGTCATGAGTTTAAAAGCATTTTCTTTATTTTAGTCCACGTACTTGAACACTTGTAGTACCAGTCTCCTTTTCTTGTAGCAATTCCAAAAGTATTTGGTGGTCTGGGCAAAACATGAAGACCAAGGGCTCTATTTTACACTCAGCGCGACGTGGCGCACACCTAAACGCAAGTGTCTTACTAGCTTCAGACCGACGCAGTTCACATTCTCCCGTCCAGCGTCCATGTTGTTTAAATAGCAAATGAACTTGCGTCCATCTGGGCTGTTGGGTTTAAAAATGAGGTGTGGTCAGGCGCACTGCTGGCGCCTTTCTATTTTGAATGCAACTGAAAGCCTCTGTGCTTAGACCAACACAAACCCGGTCTAAAGTCACATCGCAGTTGTTTCATTGTTATTTTAAGGGCGCAAATGAGATACTAATGTGCGCGGCGCGCGTACACACACATTGACTCGCAGCCGCGCTCAAACATGGAAAAGATAAAAAATAAACAGAAAAAGACTACAGTGTGAAAGAGTATTATTGGTCATATCAAGATATGTAAATGGTTAGTCATAATATTGGTCAGGAATAGATAATCGCAGTAATAACGAATGAAATTTGTTAATTATTTGACCAATCATGGCAATACACAACAATGTTTAAACAGATTCCTGAGGCTGACGGGTGTCTGTCAAAACTCGGCGAAATGTCTGTCAATGGATCCATTCAATCTAAACTCTTTTAAAATGACTTTTGTGCTACATCATTACAAGACTTTGTAAGCTGAACAAAACATCACTCGTTGAACCTCTGTTAAATATCAGTGCATACACTCATGAATTTTTGATTCTCACAGAAAAATCAAGTACTTGATTGAACGGAGGATTGGGAGATGGTGGAGGCAGAGGGTCCATCAGCTAAGGACCACATCTGTCCCCCAGCAAAGAGGAGTGCAGGCGTAAACTGCACTTATCCTGCCAGGCTATGTACATCTGTAGTCTCCTGGCAGATGAGCTGGGGACCAATGCCTGCTGTCCCTATGCATTCCCTGTTGCTGTGAAAGTCACGGCTGTGCTACATTTCTTTGCGAGTGGGTCATTCTAGCGTCCCCTGAGTTCAGTTCGAGGCATGTCCCAATCTGCCATAGGTTCAGCCATACATGCAGTTACCTCAAGCCTAGTCTGACATGCCCATACATGAGATCAATTCCCCATAACACCTAAAATCGGGTTAAACAGGAGTTCTGGGTGCAATTGATTGCACAAACGTGCAACTACGTGTCCCAGCAGAGAACGCTGTCGTATACGTGAGACGTGAGGGAACCCATTCCATCAATGTCCAGATGATTTGTAACGCAACATGTAAAGTTACATATTAAGGTTACATATTCGCAAATTATCCTGGATCAAGCCATGACTCCTTCATATTGGCAATTCCTGGAGTATTCCAGGGGGATCCCCCCCTGGACAGGTGGCTGTGAGGGGACAATGGCTATCCACTGAGGACATGGCTGGTGACGTCGTATATCATGTCTACGACAGTGCATGAATTGTCATTCAATCAAAAACTCATGACAACACACCTTGTAATAGAGAGGGCGTTTGGACAGCTGAAAAAGCGGTTCAGATGTTTGGATAAGTCAGGTAGAATATTGCGATATGGCCCTCAGAAGGTCGGAGCATTCTTTGTGGCATGTTGTGTGTTGCATAACATTGCTGTACATCATGGATGTCTCTTGGATATGAATGAGGACACATTACAGGACTTTAGAAGGGGTGATGTTGAATTGCATGTGCTGATGCCAATAAACCCAGATACGCCAGCAGCAGCATGGGCGAGGAGGGATAAGCTGGCAGACAAGTTGCTTCATCTTTAGCCTGGTAAGCAAAAGAATGTTTCCACTGAAGGGGAAAAAAATTGTGCAGGGAACATTGCATTTATATGGACATTTTAAAAATCACATTCATCTAAATTGCATTAGAGACCTAGTTTCCAGACTTTCAGCGATCAAAACCCCACTGATTGTACCTGTTACCACATAACTGAACAAAATTTTAAAGAGAACTGAAAGTTATTGAAAATAAACATTTCCAAAACAAACTGGAACCAAATTAATTGTCAGGGTCTTGAACCTGTCTTCTTCCTCCTTGGGTCCGCAGACAGGGGGCACCATCACGGGACTGTCCAGGGAGGGTCCAGGAGCAGCAGGGGGGCAGCGTGCGCATGATGGATCGGGTTGACGGAGGAGATCGAGTGGTCAGAGAAAGTGATGTTGCAGGAACGGGGGGGCTACACTGCATCGACGAGTCTTCCCAGATTGTCCTAGAGGCGTCCGAAGGGCTGCAACAACATCTCAGTGCAGCACAGGCGGGTGTTTACACGCCTGACAATCCGACCGATTCCACCCAATTTCCTCTCCAGTATGTTGAACCTGGCCTGCTAGAGCTCCAGAAATGGGTGGCCCTCCTCCCGGATGGTGTTCCCACGTTGTGATCTGCATGAGCAGAGCTGCATGAACATTACAGCTCATTTATCGCATGGCTTTTCAACAGGTGTTAATGCAAAATAACATGATTCACAACAAGCCTGCATGGTTTGCACACAATGGTTTGTCATCATTGTATTACCTTGGACACCCACCTCCAGCTGTTGCTTTCAGTGAGTGGCGAGCTTTTGTTTTCCCCGTCTCCTGACGTTATTGTACTGCTTTGTGTGCCTGTTCTGGTAATGCCAAAGGATGATGAAATGCTCACCACTACCTCTTCCCACACCTGCTTCACCTCGGGGAGCTTTGCTGGAACGCTGCTGTTCCTGTAAATTTTTCTTTCACCTCGCGCAAGGGCAGGTCTGTCTGTTCAGCAGTCAATCGCTCTTTTCATCCAAGTCCACCACTATAATA